>NW_027007092.1:0-2351 GCF_036934945.1 Oncorhynchus masou masou | reverse complement strand
CTCCAGTGACGACCACCAGTCTTCTAGAATACAGTAGAAAATGAAGTGCATTATATGACCTTATTGTAAATTACAATAATGTTTGCATTTCATGATATTGCCAAAAATGGATTATCTCTCAGTGTATACAGTGGTTATGTAGTGTCAGCCATGGTTCAATTATAATAATATTCTAGTCATTTTTAACTGATGCCAAATGTGATTATTAGCCGATGATTTTTTAATTGTATTTATTTCACCTTTATTTTACCAGGTATGCTATTTGAGAACAAGTTCTCATTTGCTACTGCGACCTGGCCAAGATAAAGCATAGCAGTGTGAACAGACAACAGAGTTACACATGGAGTAAACAATTAACAAGTCAATAACACAGTAGAAAAAAAAGAGAGTCTATATACATTGTGTGCAAAAGGCATGAGGAGGTAGGCGGATAATTACAATTGGAAAAGGTCAGAGGTTATTTACTTAAAGTTTTCATAGCTGTTTCATTCAGATGGTTGTTGATAAATACTGCTAATGTCATGACCATGTTCATGACGTTGTGGTCCTCGTGGAGAAGAGAGATTGTGGGTAGTATCAGAAAGATCTCTGGTGACTTGATGACAGCTGCTGAACTGCAAAGAGTGTCCACCAGTGGCAATATATTTACCTATATGGAGAATATATATAGACATGAAGAGAGTTACATTATGCTATCATGATCCTCCATTCAAAATATATATTGATATTTAATAGATTGTTGATATTTGTTTAAGTCTTTGAAGAGTGAGTTAGTCTTAGCTGATTTCCTGATCCATGGGATGTTGAAGAGGTGATCAAAAGCTTGGCTAGCAGCCTCTAGGTCCACTCTCAAAGCTCCTGCAGCTTTAGTTGATGGAGACTCACTGGTAGAGGGTATAGCATGGGTATAGTATTATCATTGACAAAACATACTGTACACACACAGTGTTCATTATAAACTATCCAAACCTTCCATTTTAAAATCGCTTACCTGGCTTTGGTGAAACTGGCCACAAGACTTGAACTTGTTGAGAACATCAAGGATATTTCTCTGTTGGAACAAATGTGGACACATTTGATGTTTCAGTACAATTATACTATAAGAAATGCAACTTTAAAATAAATGTTTTTTTATTTCATTTTGAGTTTGCTAGTTTTTTTTTTTTAACTAGCAAAGAACCTTTGTCTATGGTGGATTGTATGTTTTAATATTCAATGTAAATAATATAATAATAAATTTACCTTTGCGCCTCTGCATTTCCTTGCTCCATCGACAGCCATTTTTGCAGCTTGGCTTTATCTAACCTCCCGATTGGCTGTTCTCTTTCAGAACTCTACAAAGGCAGATAAAGCAATATAATAAATGTGAATATCTCAAACATGAATTAGCTGCTTGAGACATTTAGAATGTTCCAGGCTCCCTATTATTGAGGTATAAAAGGTCAGAAACATTACCTCAGTGGTGTAAATGAAGTTTGAATTCCATCCCACTGATATCTTCATGTCTGGTAAAAAAAAAGAAAAGAAGAGGTTGTAGGGACATCAAGTCTCGTTAAACAGTATGTGTTCTAATTCAGTCACTCAAAAACGTCATAGTCAGTATGTAGCTGCATTATATAATTGAATAGAATCAAATACAAAAGAGAATAAAAGACAATAAAATAGACATTGTATCCGGTACCGTTATGTATGACTGTTGCTGCCCCACCAGAAGCCCTTTCCAGCAGCACTGAGGTGGGTCGCAAGCAGCCGGCTGTGTTGCCAGTCCCTAGCTGACCTTTGACCCCACTGCCAAAGGCCCAGAGTTGACCTGAGGACCCCAGCACCAGGGTGTGATGGCTGGCAGAGTTACAGTAAGACAAAAACACAGTCAGACTGAGAATGTTCAATATTGTTTTCCAATCTGTTTATTATATGTGTATATATGTGTATAAGTAGCATTATGCTGTTGGTTATTACCTGCCACATGCTATCTGTGAGGCCAGTCCATCCATACCCTCTACCAGTTTGGGTAGGAGTTCGTTAGCTGATGCGTTGTGCCCAAGCTGGCCTCGGCTTCCCTCTCCAAAGGTGAACACCTGTCCACCCTAAAGACCACAAAGAACCAGAACCAGTTGTTGACATGTCAAGGCCCAGAGTTGTTCCTGGTCTAGTCCGGTCAGGGCCCTAATCACTTCTTAAAGAGACAGTATAATAGTATTGAAGGGTCGATCTTTACTCTGGTAGGCCTGAGGCTTGATCTGTAATAACATCCATTGTCAGGACATATTCTGCATAACCTGTGACTTTCTATTCTGTAATAAACTGTAACTTCTCATTTAGTATGAGACTGTATTCATGCACTCAGATAA
>NW_027007091.1:0-2352 GCF_036934945.1 Oncorhynchus masou masou | reverse complement strand
GCTCCTCTGTATTTTTCATCCTCTTCTCTATCTTTCCTCCTTGTTACTCTGCCTTCATCTGTCACTTCCCCCACCTCCCTCTGTCTCCTTCATGTTCCAAGAATCTCATGAAAAGAAGTGACAAATTACTTCTCTCTCTCTCTACCCCCCTCCAGATATGGGGCTTCTACAAACAGGGATACAAGTGTAAAGGTAAGAGTATCAATACATTTATCTAACTTGAATAGTTCAAATAGCTACAACATGTCTATGAAATAAATAAATAAAATAATTCTGCCCCAACATGTCTATGAAATACATTTTTTATGAATTCTTCCGCACATGGCGCCATTGAATTACCAATTCCCTTTGTCATCATCGATTGCAAACAATCATCACTCAAACCCAAAGGTGGCTTTGAGCTTAATGTCAACGGCATGGAAACCATGGCAAATATATCAGAGTACATGACATTATCTGCTTACAGGGCTCCCTATGTCAACACGTGAACAGAGCACAAAGGATCATCATTAAATGTGTTGACATTGGGAGCCCTGACTGAGGATAATGTAAGGTAGTCTGACCATGTGTTGTCATTGGGAGCCCTGAATGAGGATAATGTAAGGTAGTCTGACCATGTGTTGTCATTGGGAGCCCTGACTGAGGATACCGTAAGGTAGTCTGACCATGTGTTGTCATTGGGAGCCCTGACTGAGGATAATGTAAGGTAGTCTGACCATGTGTTGACATTGGGAGCCCTGAATGAGGATAATGTAAGGTAGTCTGACCATGTGTTGTCATTGGGAGCCCTGAATGAGGATAATGTAAGGTAGTCTGACCATGTGTTGTCATTGGGAGCCCTGAATGAGGATAATGTAAGGTAGTCTGACCATGTGTTGTCATTGGGAGCCCTGAATGAGGATAATGTAAGGTAGTCTGACCATGTGTTGACATTGGGAGCCCTGAATGAGGATAATGTAAGGTAGTCTGACCATGTGTTGTCATTGGGAGCCCTGAATGAGGATAATGTAAGGTAGTCTGACCATGTGTTGTCATTGGGAGCCCTGAATGAGGATAATGTAAGGTAGTCTGACCATGTGTTGTCATTGGGAGCCCTGAATGAGGATAATGTAAGGTAGTCTGACCATGTGTTGACATTGGGAGCCCTGAATGAGGATAATGTAAGGTAGTCTGACCATGTGTTGTCATTGGGAGCCCTGAATGAGGATAATGTAAGGTAGTCTGACCATGTGTTGTCATTGGGAGCCCTGAATGAGGATAATGTAAGGTAGTCTGACCATGTGTTGTCATTGGGAGCCCTGAATGAGGATAATGTAAGGTAGTCTGACCATGTGTTGTCATTGGGAGCCCTGACTGAGGATAATGTAAGGTAGTCTGACCATGTGTTGTCATTGGGAGCCTTGAATGAGGATAATGTAAGGTAGTCTGACCATGTGTTGACATCGGGATCCCTGACTGAGGATAATGTAAGGTAGTCTGACCATGTGTTGTCATTGGGAGCCCTGAATGAGGATAATGTAAGGTAGTCTGACCATGTGTTGTCATTGGGAGCCCTGAATGAGGATAATGTAAGGTAGTCTGACCATGTGTTGTCATTGGGAGCCCTGAATGAGGATAATGTAAGGTAGTCTGACCATGTGTTGTCATTGGGAGCCCTGAATGAGGATAATGTAAGGTAGTCTGACCATGTGTTGTCATTGGGAGCCCTGAATGAGGATAATGTAAGGTAGTCTGACCATGTGTTGTCATTGGGAGCCCTGAATGAGGATAATGTAAGGTAGTCTGACCATGTGTTGTCATTGGGAGCCCTGAATGAGGATAATGTAAGGTAGTCTGACCATGTGTTGTCATTGGGAGCCCTGAATGAGGATAATGTAAGGTAGTCTGACCATGTGTTGTCATTGGGAGCCCTGAATGAGGATAATGTAAGGTAGTCTGACCATGTGTTGTCATTGGGAGCCCTGAATGAGGATAATGTAAGGTAGTCTGACCATGTGTTGTCATTGGGAGCCCTGAATGAGGATAATGTAAGGTAGTCTGACCATGTGTTGTCATTGGGAGCCCTGAATGAGGATAATGTAAGGTAGTCTGACCATGTGTTGTCATTGGGAGCCCTGAATGAGGATAATGTAAGGTAGTCTGACCATGTGTTGTCATTGGGAGCCCTGAATGAGGATAATGTAAGGTAGTCTGACCATGTGTTGTCATTGGGAGCCCTGAATGAGGATAATGTAAGGTAGTCTGACCATGTGTTGTCATTGGGAGCCCTGAATGAGGATAATGTAAGGTAGTCTGACCATGTGTTGTCATTGGGAGCCCTGAATGAGGATAATGTAAGGTAGTCTGACCATG
>NW_027007090.1:0-2352 GCF_036934945.1 Oncorhynchus masou masou | reverse complement strand
TGTTGCCTACAGTCTGGAAGGCTGCAATTTGGGCAGCATGCATGCCAAATGTACAGCTTGTTGTGTTGTGGCCATAGACATAATACATCGATTTTTGGATCCTCTTACCCTGGCATTTTGAGTGGAAACTCATGGGTGCACTAGCAATGGCTGCCAGTCCTGATTTGAACTGAACTGCCATCCATGGATTATAAGTAGTTCGTAGCAGCTGTCTGTTTGCACATTTTAATATAAAAATGACATCGTTTGAAAAACATAGTTTGGAAATCAAATGTCTACTGCTGAAAATAGAAGACTGTCTCTAGAACCAATATAATTCTCAACTTCCAATTTTTAGTGACCAGCAGCACTGTTTTTCAAAGTAGCTCATCTTGAGATAGGCTATTGCCAAGAGGAGCGCATTGGCCATCACCGTGAGTAGTAGCCTATGGTGGCTTCATCATTACGTGAGTCAGTGTGGCACTGGAAATTGTATTTAATTGCCCAATGTAGTAATATATAAATAAAAACCACCATTCAAACAGGAATGCTGCTTTAACATACTCAATTACAATTTTTGGGAAGGAAAACCATTTCACTCATGTTGTAAATTATAGGTCATATTTCATAGAAATCTGGAAACACTGGGCATTTACTTTAATAAGATTTAGACATGCATGGGTCACTTACCCAAAACCTCCCGTGTGCGCCGTTTGATATCGAGTTGATGTCCTCACCAATACCCCGCCCTCGATTCCTATTTTCAGGGTCTTGTGTGTCATGTACTTCAACCTCATCAGGTCCACAGATGGATATTTCCCTGTTTTGTCGCCACGAATGGCCTGCGACGAGACGATTCGAGAGTTCAACTCCTTCAGCGCTTCTTTAACCAACACCATCGTAGGTGGATGAAGAGGAGTTTTTCGTGCCACAGCAGGCGCTTTGCTGGATTCTAACAATGAAATTGACAAATGTATCAACCGTAATCTAACTAAATAGCCGTTACTTCTTTGGCGGCTGCTGCTTTCTTAAGGTGGCATGATCAAACGGTTAATATCAATGTTAGGCTCCTCTGTTCCTTCCTTCCATCCTTTCCTTTACTGCGCTTATCAGTTTACCTTCACTGCTCTGGCATATTATTAAACATGACTCACCAAACATAAGTATGAAAACCCTTCTACATTTTAGAGATTATAAAACTCTCAACCACAAATGCAGGGTTTTTGTAGTTAAACTTTGTGCAACTGTTACAAACTTAAAACAAAGAGTCGAAGATAAATATTTTTCTCCGAAAGACAAGTTAGTTTGTTGGTTTTAAAAATTGAATTGCCTGCAATAATGACACAAAATGCAATTTGTTAAAGACAGGTAGCTTTAGAACCTAAAAATAATTACCATAAATGATTCTGAATGTTCAGCCTCCTTGTCCTCTGCAACATGACATTAGCCCATAGTTGTCATATGAGACATCTGTGGTTTTCCTGTGAACAAGCTCCACATCTGCTGTTCTATTGAAACAACAGTTAATCTTTGTCCCAGTCACTGCCACCATCTTCTGTGAAGTCAGACTAACAGTATGTATGCAGCTGTCTAAAGAATGACATTGTTCATCCCTGATATGGCTGGTCATCTGTTTTTGCTCATCCTCCTTTTCGGTGAGTTATTTTTCCCTTCCATCTGTTTGTGCGACAGGATATTCCATTCTTCTTTCCCCTCTTTTAGTATTTACTTTAGGAACTTTTAATATTTCAACATGTTATGGTTATAATAAGTGTGTCTTATTCCATTGATCATCCTATTGATTTCTATTTCTCTGTCATTATTTTACATGTTGTACAGATAAGAATGACCACTGCTTGATAACATGGCTGTGAATACATTACAGACTGTTCTGCTTCGCCAGCTTGTGTAAAGTGTTCCAATCTCATGTTTTCTTATTTTTCATAATGGCAAAAAGAGCATGATAATGACCCCATTTTGTTATGTCTAGATACCTTCCAGTTCCTCAAAGCCAAAGGTCAGTATCATTATTATGAATTTTAAGCTGCAATATGTAACTTTTTGGCAACCAGACAAAACAACGGATTACCAAAATATTCAAATAATGATTGACATATTTTCAATAAAAATGTTATTTTGATGAATTCATCCATACGATTTCATCCTTCCACGAGATGCTGTATACACTGGGTATACAAAACATTAACATGACATAGACTGACCAGGCAAATCCAGGTGAAAGCTATGCTCCCTTATTTATGTCACTTGTTAAAGCCACTTAAATCAGTAAATAGATGAAGGGGAGGAGACAGGTTAAAGACATGGATTGTGTATGTGTGCCATTCAGAGGGGGAAAGGGCAAGACACAATATT
>NW_027007089.1:0-2352 GCF_036934945.1 Oncorhynchus masou masou | reverse complement strand
TCAATACCTCCTGATATCAATACCTCCTGATATCAATACCTCCTGATATCAATACCTCCTGATATCAATACCTCCTGATATCAATACCTCCTGATATCAATACCTCCTGATATCAATACCTCCTGATATCAATACCTCCTGATATCAATACCTCCTGATATCAATACCTCCTGATATCAATACCTCCTGATATCAATACCTCCTGATATCAATACCTCCTGATATCAATACCTCCTGATATCAATACCTCCTGATATCAATACCTCCTGATATCAATACCTCCTGATATCAATACCTCCTGATATCAATACCTCCTGATATCAATACCTCCTGATATCAATACCTCCTGATATCAATACCTCCTGATATCAATACCTCCTGATATCAATACCCCCTGATATCAATACCTCCTGATATCAATACCCCCTGATATCAATACCTCCTGATATCAATACCCCTGATATCAATACCCTCCTGATATCAATACCAATACCTGATATCAATACCTCCTGATATCATTACCTCCTGATATCAATACCCTGATATCAATACCTCCTGATATCAATACCCCCTGATATCAATACCTCCTGATATCAATACCTCCTGATATCAATACCTCCTGATATCAATACCCTGATATCAATACCTCCTGATATCAATACCTCCTGATATCAATACCCCCTGATATCAATACCTCCTGATATCAATACCTCCTGATATCAATACCTCCTGATATCAATACCTAATGATATCAATACCTCCTGATATCAATACCTAATGATATCAATACCTCCTGATATCAATACCTCCTGATATCAATACCTCCTGATATCAATACCTCCTGATATCAATACCTCCTGATATCAATACCTCCTGATATCAATACCTCCTGATATCAATACCTCCTGATATCAATACCTCCTGATATCAATACCTCCTGATATCTATACCTCCTGATATCAATACCTCCTGATATCAATACCTCCTGATATCAATACCCCCTGATATCAATACCCCTCAATACTGATATCAATACCTCCTGATATCACAACCTATATCAATACCTCCTGATATCAATACCTCCTGATATCAATACCTCCTGATATCAATACCTCCTGATATCAATACCCTGAATACCTCCTGATATCAATACCTCCTGATATCAATACCCCTGATATCGATACCTCCTGATATCGATACCTCCTGATATCAATACCTCCTGATATCAATACCCCTGATATCAATACCTCCTGATATCAATACCTCCTGATATCAATACCTCCTGATATCAATATGCTCCTGATGGTCTGCTGGATATCAATACCTCCCTGATATCAATACCCCTGATTCTGTTGGGGGGACCGCTGGGGGTGGTCTGCTAGGGGGGGACCGTAGCTGGGGTGGTCTGCTGGGGGGACCGTAGCTGGGGTGGTCTGCTAGACCGGGGAGCTGGGAGGTGGTCTGTTGGGGGGACCGTAGCTAGGGTGGCCTGCTAGGAAGGGACCGTAGGGGCTGGGGTGTGTCTCCTGGGGAGGGGATCGTAGCTGGGGTGAGGGACTGTCTGTACTGAATAGGAGGGGCCGTCTGGAGTGGTCTGGCTGGGGGCCGAAATGGGGTGGTCCCTATGGGGAGGGATCGTAGCTGGGGTGGTCTCTCTGTAAACTCTGAACATGGTGCCGTACTGCCACTCAGGACAGTTCCCCAGCCTCAAAGACATTCATTTCCTTTCCTGCTTGCTACAGGTCCTGAATCAGATCCGACTGCACTATGTCAAACCCAGATGACAGCAGATCTGACTGCACTATGTCAAACCCAGATGACAGTTAGATCTGACTGCACTATGTCAACCCAGATGACAGCAGATCTGACTGCACTATGTCAAACCCAGATGACAGCAGATCTGACTGCACTATGTCAAACCCAGATGACAGCAGATCTGACTGCACTATGTCAAACCCAGATGACAGCAGATCTGACTGCACTATGTCAAACCCAGATGACAGCAGATCTGACTGCACTATGTCAAACCCAGATGACAGCAGTTCGCTCTGGAAAGATTGCTTGTTTTATTAAATATATGGAATTAGAGTGACAGAGTGTGCAGATGTGTGTTTCTTTTTGAAATCACTGTTTACTGGGATCTGGGCTCTGGGATGTGTCAGGGCTGAAAGGACCTGTCTGTCAGTAAGATGCTCAGTAATTAAAAGAGTGTGTGTGTGTGTGTGTGTGTGTGTGTGTGTGTGTGTGTGTGTGTGTGTGTGTGTGTGTGTGTGTGTGTGTGTGTGGGTGTGTGGCAGGATGCTTAGTAATTAACCACATAGAAGAGGCACAAACCCAACTCACAGCAATACA
>NW_027007088.1:0-2355 GCF_036934945.1 Oncorhynchus masou masou | reverse complement strand
TGTTTTGCATGGCCTCGGGGCTCCCGTGTCTGCCTGCAGCACTTTAGAAAAAGTAGACGGCGGATTTAAAATCGAGACCATTTCCATCTGTCCAACCGTCACATGTCTCTAAGGCCATGTCCATGTTCGGAAACCGAGTTCAAATTCCAACAGAGATGGCCAATGGTGGCTTTAAAATCGAGACCATTCTCATGTTGTCCAACCGCTCAGGGAGCCGATCCCACCCCGGGTTGCCTGTTTTGGATGGCCTCGGGGCTCCCGTGTCTACCTCGCACTTGGAAATTATTTGAAAGCTCGAGTTTAAAATCGAGACCATTCTCATTTGTCCAACCGTCACGAGGAGCCGATCGGGCCCGACGTTGCCTGTTTCGGATGGCCTCGGGGCTCCCTTGTCTATCTATCCAACGGTGGCTCGTGTTTCCAACGGGGCCATGTCTCATGTTTCCAAACCGAGTTCAAATATCCAACAGAGACAAATCCTATCTATCCAACCGTGGCTCCTGTTTCCAACGGGGTCATGTATCATGTTTCCAAACCGAGTTCAAATATCCAACAGAGACAAATCCTATCTATCCAACCGTGGCTCATGTCTCTAACGGGGCCATGTCTCATGTTTCCAAACCGAGTTCAAATATCCAACAGAGACAAATCCTATCTATCCAACGGTGGCTCTCGGGTCCAATGTCACTGTTCGGGCTAATTTTCCCTCCCACCCTTTTTCTAAGCTTTCCTCTCTCTCTCCCTATGTCTGCCTCTGGCTCTGGCTCAATTTAGGGCTATTTTTCCCTCCCACCTTTTTTCTAGCTCTCTCTCACTCCATATTTCTGCCCCTGGCTCAATAATTTGCCTGTTTTGCATGGCCTCGGGGCTCCCGTGTCTACCTCGCACTTGGAAAAAGTAGACGGCTCAGTTTAAAATCGAGACCATTTCCATTGTCCAACCGTCACGCACTTGGAAAATTTGCCGATCGAGACCATTCTCATTTGTCCAACCGTCACGTTGCCCGGTTGCCTGTTTCGGATGGCCTCGGGGCTCCCTTGTCTACCTCGCACTTGGAAAAATTTGAACGCTCGAGTTTAAAATCGAGACCATTCTCATTTGTCCAACCGTCACGAGGAGCCGATCGGGCCCATCCCACGTTGCCTGTTTCGGATGGCCTCGGGGCTCCTTGTCTATCTATCCAACGGTGGCTCTGTTTCAACTCCATGTCTCATGTTTCCAAACCTGTTTCCAGCTCATGTTTCCAAACCGAGTTCAAATATCCAACAGAGACAAATCCTATCTATCCAACCGTGGCTCATGTCTCTAACGTGTCTAAAACCGAGTTCAAATATCCAACAGAGACAAATCCTATTATCCAACGGTGGCTCTGTCCAATGTCACTGTTCGGGCTAATTTTCGACCCTTTTTCTAGCTTTCCGATCTCTCTCCCTATGTCTGCCTCTGGCTCTGGCTCAATTTAGGGCTATTTTTTCCGCTTTCCCCTCTCTCACTCTCACTTGGAAATTCTGCCTCGAGTTTAAAATGGAAACCATTCTCAAATGTCAACCGTCACGAGACCGGTGATTTTATCTATCCAACCTGGCTCGGATGACGGGGCTCCATGTGTCTAAACCTGAGTTCACTTGGAAAAATTTGAACGCGCGAGTTTAAAATCGAGACCCTTTTTTTCCATTCTCATTTGTCCATATGTCGTCAATTTAGGGCTTTATTCCCTCCCCACCTCTTTTTCTAGCCCGACGTTGCCTCTCTCACTCCCTATGGCCTCTGGGCTCTACTCATGTTTCCAAACCGAGTTCAAATGTCCAACGAGACCAAATCTATCTGTCCAACCGTGGCTCATGTCCAACAGGGCCATGTCTCATGTTTCCAAACCGAGTTCAAATATCCAACAGAGACAAATCTATCCAACGGTGGCTCGGGTGTCCAATAAATGTCTGCTTTGGGCTAATTTCCTCCCACCCTTTTTTCTAGCTTTCCTCTCTCTCTCTCACTCCCTATGTCTGCCTCTTGGGTCATGTATCATGTTTCCAAACCGAGTTCAAATGTCCAACCGAGACCAATTCTATCTATCCAACTGTGGCTCATGTCTTCTAACGGGCCATGTCTCATGTTTCCAAACGAGTTCAAATATCCAACAGAGACAAATCCTATCTATCCAACGGTGGCTCGGTGTCCAATGTCACTGTTTCCGGCTAATTTCCTCCCACCCTTTTTCTAGCTTTCCTCTCTCTCACTCCCTATGTCTGCCTCTGGCTCAATTTAGGGCTTTATTCCCTCCCACCTTTTTTCTAGCTCTCTCTCACTCCATATTTCTGCCCCTGGCTCAATAATTTGCCTGTTTTGCATGGCCTC
>NW_027007087.1:0-2356 GCF_036934945.1 Oncorhynchus masou masou | reverse complement strand
TTAAAAGTTTAGGGCACTGCTGTGGTGTGAGTGTGTGTGTGCACGTGCGTGTGCATGTGTTTGCGTGGGTGGAGGTGGAGGTGTGAGAGAAGGACAGCTGAGGAGAAGTAGAGGGGTGGTGTCTTCTCAGTGTTCCTGTGACAACCAGCCTGTTCCTGAGCCTTCGGGGGAATATATTACAGTTTTTTTGGTACATTTTCTAAACCTCAAACTGCTTACACGCAGCAAGTCTTATATTCAAAACCTATTTATTGTGCATTCATTTTGTTTGGATATATCTTTCACCACACAACCATTGATCCAAAACAGGGGCGCAACTTCTTCTGCGGGAGGGGGGGGGGTCGTGTGCCGCCTTACAGTAAGCAGAGCAGGAACTGGCTACTATTTAGCTACTGATGTAGCTGGCAAGGTAACTGTTCTTTAACTAAAACAGAAAAAAATAAACTAGTGTTTATTCGCAGAGCTGTGCTAGTATTCTAACTGACATGTAACGCTAGCTAATGTTTCATCCTTTCGACTGAGGCGAATGAATAAGCTACACTAGCGAGTAGCTACCACAGCCAGATCAGCTCTAGCCTCTAGTTATCTGCCAGATAGCGATATGAGGTGGCTAATATTACTATCTAACAGCTGTTGTTTGTATGGAAATATTTTTTAGCCTTTGTTTTGTCCATGTCAGAAGTAAATAAACTTGGCTAGCTTTCGCCAGTTGATGTACCGTTAGAGAGCGCTGGCCAAAAGTTGGCTAACGTTAGCTATTATTTTTGCCCGAATCACACTAGACCTGAATCAAATTATGAAAACATCAGCCAAACAATTTAATATTGATATTCTGAAGATTTTTCAGTGCAATGTGAGTTTTATTAGTCAGTATTGGCAATGTAACATTCGAATTCCCTACTTTTCACACTGACACACTAATAAACAGCTCTAATGTTACAGGCTTCACTGTCAGGGTGCTCAGTAGAGGTCTGTGCGGATTTCTTCATCCCGCTTTGGCCCGCACTCGGTGGCTTTCCGTCCAACTCCCACCCTCTACTGCAAGAACTGGTCCCGAACCCAACCACAGTCCTGCAATGTTATATTCGGCGTATGTGGCGCAGCTCACATGCCAGCCGTGGTCCCAGCAATTTTGCACCCTATATGCAATATCAAATGCTCAAAATAATTTAAGAAATAGGTTACATTTCCAGAGATTCGTACAAGGCCCTTATATTGTATTACTGGGCTACACAGTATATCAGCCAATATGCTAGATGTAGTTTGAAGAGAGCAGAGTTGGAGAGACTTGCACTTTCTCTTGAACTATTTTTATAGCCTCTTTTAGGGGTGGGAATATTTCATGGCGGAGAAATATGAGTGATCAATATTTAGGCCTATTTCTAGGCAATGTACAGTAGTAAACAATAGCCTAATAATAGACCTATTTAGGAAGTACATTTCCTTGGAAAGACAACTACCCCATGCTTCTCTGCCCATGCATAGGCTATAGCCTACTCTATTTAATTGAGACCACACGCGCACCTGATCTCGCAGGTATGGCTGCTGAACTGGAGGCAGCAAGAATGATGACAGCGACACTTGCTACGTTTTGCATTGGCCTGTTTTACACTATTTCCAGGAAAAGACAAATACATTGGTATTTAACCTTTATTTAACTAGGCAAGTCATTTAGGAAGACATTCTTATTTACCATGACAGCCTACTGGGGAACAGTGGCTCAACTGCCTTGTTTAGGGGCAGAATGATAGATTTTTACCTTGTCAGCTCAGGGATTCGATCTAGCAAACCTTTCAGTTACTGGCCCAACGCTCTAACCACTAGGCTACCTGCTGCTATTGGTAATCAATAGTTATTGAAAATAAAAAGGTGCATGTGCCTTTACCATTTCAATGACGATTCCGTTTTTTTGTGTAGTTTGACTCACGTTTGTTGAGCGCCCTCCACTTCTTTCCATTATTAATATTTATTTACAAACACTGTAGTAAAATACATTCATGTTGAAATCAATGTTATATTCAAGTTAACTGCTACGTGATTCTCCGCCCATGTAGGCAGCCTACTCTATTTCAATGAGATCACACATACTAGGCACACTAGGAACTCTCACTTCCAACTAGGAGAGGTAGGCTACTGAAGCTGAAGCAAAGAAATCTGAGTGTGTGAATAATGCAAAAAATATGTGCTTTTAATACAGTAGGTAGGCTAACACATACAAAGCAGAAAGAGGACCATTTCCAAATAACCTGTGGAACATCAAAAAATGCAGCCCTCTAAGTACAGTCAGTACACAACTCTATGCTCATCATGTCTTAGCAAGATCAGATGGTGACAGGGGTCCCAGAACAATATCAGC
>NW_027007086.1:0-2358 GCF_036934945.1 Oncorhynchus masou masou | reverse complement strand
CAGCCTTCCCTTTCACACCATAGTATCAGTGGTCCATATGTAGTCAGCCTTCCCTTTCACACCATAGTATCAGTGGTCCATATGTAGTCAGCCTTCCTTTCACACCATAGTATCAGTGGTCCATATGTAGTCAGCCTTCCTTTCACACCATAGTATCAGTGGTCCATATCTGTAGTCAGCCTTCCTTTCACACCATAGTATCAGTGGTCCATATGTAGTCAGCCTTTCCCTTCACACCATAGTATCAGTGGTTCATATCTGTAGTCAGCCTCCCTTTCACACCATATCAGTTTTCCATATGTAGTCAGCCTTCCCTTTCACACCATAGTATCAGTGGTCCATATCTGTAGTCAGCCTTCCCCTTCACACCATAGTATCATTGGTCCATATCTGTAGTCAGCCTTCCCTCTCATACCATAGTATCAGTGGTCCATATGTTGTCAGCCTTCCCTTTCACACCATAGTATCAGTGGTCCATATCTATAGTCAGCCTCCCCTCTCATACCATAGTATCATTGGTCCATATCTATAGTCAGCCTCCCCTCTCATACTCATAGTATCATTGGTCCACATCTATAGTCAGCCTCCCTCTCATACCATAGTATCATTGGTCCATATCTATAGTCAGCCTCTCTCTTTCACACTCATAGTATCAGTGGTCCATATCTGTGGTCAGCCTCCCCTTTCACAATTGTTGGTATCAGTGGTCCACATGTTGTCAGCCTTCCCTTTCACCATAGTATCAGTGGTCCATATCTGTAGTCAGTCTTCCTTCACACCATAGTATCAGTGGTCTGTATCTATAGTCAGCCTTCCCTCTCATACCATAGTATCAGTGGTCCATATGTAGTCAGCCTTCCCTTTCACACCATAGTATCAGTGGTCCATATGTAGTCAGCCTTCCTTTCACACCATAGTATCAGTGGTCCATATCTGTAGTCAGCCTTCCTCTCACACCATAGTATCAGTGGTCCATATGTTGTCAGCCTTCCCTTTCACACCATAGTATCAGTGGTCCATATCTGTAGTCAGCCTCCCCTTTCACACCATAGTATCAGTGGTCCATATCTGTAGTCAGCCTCCCCTTTCACACCATAGTATCAGTGGTCCATATGTTGTCAGCCTTCCCTTCACACCATAGTATCAGTGGTCCATATCTGTAGTCAGCCTTCCCTCTCACACCATAGTATCATTGGTCCATATCTATAGTCAGCCTTCCTCTCATACCATAGTATCATTGGTCCATATCTATAGTCAGCCTCCCTCTCATACCATAGTATCATTGGTCCATATCTATAGTCAGCCTCCCTCTCATACCATAGTATCATTGGTCCATATCTATAGTCAGCCTCCCTCTCATACCATAGTATCAGTGGTCCATATCTGTAGTCAGCCTCCCCTCTCATACCATAGTATCATTGGTCCATATCTATAGTCAGCCTTCCCTCTCATACCATAGTATCAGTGGTCCATATGTAGTCAGCCTTCCCTTTCACACCATAGTATCAGTGGTCCATATCTATAGTCAGCCTTCCTCTCACACCATAGTATCAGTGGTCCATATCTATAGTCAGCCTTCCCTCTCACACCATAGTATCAGTGGTCCATATCTATAGTCAGCCTTCCCTCTCATACCATAGTATCAGTGGTCCATATCTGTAGTCAGCCTCCCCTTTCACACCATAGTATCAGTGGTCCATATCTGTAGTCAGCCTTCCCTTTCACACCATAGTATCAGTGGTCCATATGTTGTCAGCCTTCCCTTTCACACCATAGTATCAGTGGTCCATATGTTGTCAGCCTTCCCTTTCACACCATAGTATCAGTGGTCCATATGTAGTCAGCCTTCCATCTCACACCATAGTATCAGTGGTCCATATGTAGTCAGCCTTCCCTTTCACACCATAGTATCAGTGGTCCATATCTGTAGTCAGCCTCCCCTTTCACACCATAGTATCAGTGGTCCATATCTGTAGTCAGCCTCCCCTTTCACACCATAGTATCAGTGGTCCATATCTGTAGTCAGCCTTCCCTCTCACACCATAGTATCAGTGGTCCATATCTGTAGTCAGCCTTCCCTCTCACACCATAGTATCAGTGGTCCATATCTATAGTCAGCCTCTCCTCTCACACCATAGTATCAGTGGTCCATATCTATAGTCAGCCTCCCCTCTCATACCATAGTATCAGTGGTCCATATCTGTAGTCAGCCTCCCCTCTCATACCATAATATCATTGGTCCATATCTATAGTCAGCCTCCCCTCTCATACCATAGTATCATTGGTCCATATCTATAGTCAGCCTCCCCTCTCATACCATAGTATCATTGGTCCATATCTATAGTCAGCCTCCTCTCT
>NW_027007085.1:0-2358 GCF_036934945.1 Oncorhynchus masou masou | reverse complement strand
TATTAGACAGATAAGTACATTAAGGCAGGGTAGGCATCAGAATAGATAAGAGTCTAATAAAATAAAACAGTAGCAGCAAATGAGTGTAAAAGTGTGTATGTTTGTGTTGTGTCGGTGTGTGAATGACCGCGTGAGATGGTTTGGGTACCATTAATTGACAATTTAGTAGTCTGGCTATTTAGCAGTCTTATGGCTAGAAGCGGGGTAGAAGCGGTCTCGGAGCCTATTGGTCCAAGAGACAATGCCCTGATACGGTTTACCGGATAGTAGCAGAGTGAACAGTCTATGTATGGCTTGGGTGACTGGAGTCTTTGGGAATTTTTCGGGCCTTTCTCTGACACTGTCTGATATATACACTGACCAAAAATATAAATTCAACATGTACAGTGCCTTGCGAAAGTATTCGGCCCCCTTGAACTTTGCAACCTTTTGCCACATTTCAGGCTTCAAACATAAAGATATAAAACTGTATTTTTTTGTGAAGAATCAACAACAAGTGGGACACAATCATGAAGTGGAACGACATTTATTGGATATTTCAAACTTTTTAACAAATCAAAAACTGAAATATTGGGCGTGCAAAATTATTCAGCCCCCTTAAGTTAATACTTTGTAGCGCCACCTTTTGCTGTGATTACAGCTATAAGTCGCTTGGGGTATGTCTCTATCAGTTTTGCACATCGAGAGACTGAAATTTTTTCCAATTCCTCCTTGCAAAACAGCTCGTGCTCAGTGAGGTTGGATGGAGAGCATTTGTGAACAGCAGTTTTCAGTTCTTTCCACAGATTCTCGATTGGATTCAGGTCTGGACTTTGACTTGGCCATTCTAACACCTGGATATGTTTATTTTTTAACCATTCCATTGTAGATTTTGCTTTATGTTTTGGATCATTGTCTTATTGCAAGACAAATCTCCATCCCAGTCTCAGGTCTTTTGCAGACTCCATCAGGTTTTCTTCCAGAATGGTCCTGTATTTGGCTCCATCCATCTTCCCATCAATTTTAACCATCTTCCCTATCCCTGCTGAAGAAAAGCAGGCCCAAACCATGATGCTGCCACCACCATGTTTGACAAAGGGATAGTGTGTTGTGGTTGATGAGCTGTGTTGCTTTTACACCAAACATAACGTTTTGCATTGTTGCCAAAAAGTTCAATTTTGGTTTCATCTGACCAGAGCACCTTCTTCCACATGTTTGGTGTGTCTCCCAGGTGGCCTGTGGCAAACTTTAAACAACACTTTTTATGGATATCTTTAAGAAATAGCTTTCTTCTTGCCACTCTTCCATAAAGGCCAGATTTGTGCAATATACGACTGATTGTTGTCCTATGGACAGAGTCTCCCACCTCAGCTGTAGATCTCTGCAGTTCATCCAGAGTGATCATGGGCCTCTTGGCTGCATCTCTGATCAGTCTTCTCCTTGTATGAGCTGAAAGTTTAGAGGGACGGCCAGGTCTTGGTAGATTTGCAGTGGTCTGATACTCCTTCCATTTCAATATTATCGCTTGCACAGTGCTCCTTGGGATGTTTAAAGCTTGGGAAATCTTTTCGTATCCATATCCGGCTTTAAACTTCTTCACAACAGTATCTCGGACCTGCCTGGTGTGTTCCTTGTTCTTCATGATGCTCTCTGCGCTTTTAAAACGGACCTCTGAGACTATCACAGTGCAGGTGCATTTATACAGAGACTTGATTACACACAGGTGGATTGTATTTATCATCATTAGTCATTTAGTTCAACATTGGATCATTCAGAGATCCTCACTGAACTTCTGGAGAGAGTTTGCTGCACTGAAAGTAAAGGGGCTGAATAATTTTGCACGCCCAATTTTTCAGTTTTTCATTTGTTAAAAAAGTTTGAAATATCCAATAAATGTCGTTCCACTTCATGATTGTGTCCCACTTGTTGTTGATCCTTCACAAAAAAATACAGTTTTATATCTTTATGTTTGAAGCCTGAAATCTGGCAAAAGGTCGCAAAGTTCAAGGGGGCCGAATACTTTCGCAAGGCACTGTAAAAGCACTGGTCCCATGTTTCATGAGCTGAAATAAAATATCCCAGAAATGTTCCTTACACACAAAAAGCTTCTCTCAAATTGTGCCCAAATTTGTTTTCATTTAACCAGCATGATCATTACACAGGTGCACCTTGTACTTGGGACAACAAAAGGCCACGTTAAAATGTGAAGTTGTCACATAACACAAAGAGGTCTCAAGTTGAGGGAGTGTGCAATTGGCATGCTGATTGCAGGACTGTCCACCAGAATTGTTGCCAGAGAATACTAAACCATACGCCACCTCCAATGTCATTTTAGAGAATTTGGCATTACGTCCAACCAGACTCACATCAGCAGACCTC
>NW_027007084.1:0-2359 GCF_036934945.1 Oncorhynchus masou masou | reverse complement strand
CCAGAGCCTGGTTCCTCTAGGTTTCTTCCTAGGTTCCTGTCTTTCTGGGGAGTTTTTCCTAGCCACCCCTCAGAGCCAGGTTCCTCTAGGTTTCTTCCTAGGTTCCTGTATTTCTGGGAGTTTTTCCTAGCCACCCCTCAGAGCCAGGTTCCTCTAGGTTTCTTCCTAGGTTCCTGTATTTCTGGGGAGTTTTTCCTAGCCACCCCTCAGAGCCTGGTTCCTCTAGGTTTCTTCCTAGGTTCCTGTCTTTCTGGGGAGTTTTTCCTAGCCACCCCTCAGAGCCTGGTTCCTCTAGGTTTCTTCCTAGGTTCCTGTATTTCTGGGGAGTTTTTCCTAGCCACCCTCAGAGCCTGGTTCCTCTAGGTTTCTTCCTAGGTTCCTGTATTTCTGGGAGTTTTTCCTAGCCACCCCTCACAGCCAGGTTCCTATCTAGGTTTCTTCCTAGGTTCCTGTATTTCTGGGGAGTTTTTCCTAGCCACCCCTCAGAGCCTGGTTCCTCTAGGTTTCTTCCTAGGTTCCTGTCTTTCTGGGGAGTTTTTCCTAGCCACCCCTCAGAGCCTGGTTCCTCTAGGTTTCTTCCTAGGTTCCTGTATTTCTGGGGAGTTTTTCCTAGCCACCCCTCAGAGCCTGGTTCCTCTCTAGGTTTCTTCCTAGATTCCTGTCTTTCTGGGGAGTTTTTCCTAGCCACCCCTCAGAGCCTGGTTACTCTCTATGGTTTCTTCCTAGGTTCCTGTCTTTCTGGGGAGTTTTTCTCTAGCCACCCCTCAGAGCCAGGTTCCTCTAGGTTTCTACCTAGGTTCCTGTCTTTCTGGGAGTTTTTCCTAGCCACCCCTCAGAGCCTGGTTCCTCTAGGTTTCTTCCTAGGTTCCTGTCTTTCTGGGGAGTTTTTCCTAGCCACCCCTCAGAGCCAGGTTCCTATCTAGGTTTCTTCCTAGGTTCCTGTCTTTCTGGTGAGTTTTTCCTAGCCACCCCTCAGAGCCTGGTTCCTCTCTAGGTTTCTTCCTAGGTTCCTGTCTTTCTGGGGAGTTTTTCCTAGCCACCCCTCAGAGCCTGGTTCCTCTCTAGGTGTCTTCCTAGATTCCTGTCTTTCTGGGGAGTTTTTTCTAGCCACCGTGCTTCTACATCTGCATTGCTTGCTGTTTGGGGCTTTCGGCTGGGTTTCTGTACAGCATGCAGATGTAGAAAGTACTTTATATATAAATGTGACTGATTGAAACATGTATGGGCACACATTGCTATGAGGATTTACAGAAGTGAGCCAGTCAGTGATACACTTACCAATGTTTGGATGGTTTAGAATCTTCATTATTCGGACTTCTCGGAAGAGCTGAAAAGAAAGTTGAGAAGATGTGAGATTTTCTTTCCTGCAGACATTTAGAGGAACAGGTACATCACTGGTGACATTCTCCGGTTGTTGGAGGGATGGTATAGGCCAATATTGGACACTAAAACTAAAGTATGTACGTTAATGCAGGCTTCCACACATACTAACACACACAAACACATGACTTTTTTCATTGTTATTGGTAACTTCCAGTCCCCCCATACCGCTCCTAAAACAATCTCACTTCCCACAAGTTACTTCCACATGAAAGCCCAGAACACCACAACAAACAGAGACGGAGAGAGAGAGAGAGAGACAGACAGAGAGACGGACAGAGAGCCTCCCAACTCTCCCAGACTATGACTTCCTGGTGAGTTTGGAAAACACTTACTCTGCCTTTCTTTCCCTCTCCCTCCCTCCCTCCCTCACTCTTTTTCTGTCATGAATGAATGAGCAGGACAGTCTCTCGTTCCTGTAGCCGCCCATTGTGATGCTATTGGACCATGGGGTCTCAGATGACCTTCTGACCCCGATCTCTTGTCATTGCCCTGGGACGTAGATGATCTGATTGGCCGGTTGTCAGCCGTGGTCTCCCACGCAAGACGGTAAGGCCTACCCTTGGTATCCCTCTACCACTCCATCTATTCGCCTCTCTCCCTTAGAGAATACATTCAATGTCGCCAAAAATTATTGGGTCCCCTAGGAAACACTTAGCAATTTTGTTTCCTACCCTGTCACAATAACCCCTCCCTGGGATTTTAATTGGTTGTCAAACAACACTGTATTCAAAGTGCCCACTATTATATTCTAACTATGGGGCGGCAGGGTAGCCTAGTGGTTAGTAACCGGAAGGTTGTGAGTTCAAACCCCCAAGCTGACATGGTACAAATCTGTCGCTCTGCCTCTGAACAGGCAGTTAACCCACTGTTCCTATGGCGTCATTTAGGCCGTCATTGAAAATAAGAATGTTCTTAACTGACTTGCCTAGTTATATATATATATATATATATAATTAGATGAATCAATATATTTCCA
>NW_027007083.1:0-2359 GCF_036934945.1 Oncorhynchus masou masou | reverse complement strand
GGAAAGGGAATTGTTGTTTATACACATAGAGAAAAGTATACTATTATACTGTAGTAGTACTGAAGTAAAGGTACTAGTACAGTGGATAAACATTATAGTGTCACACCCTGACCATAGTTTGCTTTGTATGTTTATATGTTTTGTATGGTCAGGGTGTGATCTGAGTGGGCATTCTATGTTGTGTGTCTAGTTTGTCTGTTTCTGTGTTTGGCCTGATATGGTTCTCAATCAGAGGCAGGTGTTAGTCATTGTCTCTGATTGGGAACCATATTTAGGTAGCCTGTTTGGTGTTGGGTTTTGTGGGTGATTGTTCCTTTTCCTGTCCTTATGTCTGTCGTGTGCTAGTTTGCACCAGTATTAGGCTGTTTTGGTTTTCTTGTTACGTTTGCTGTTTTGTATTTGATTCGTGTTTACTTTTGTTTCATTAAACATGGATCGCAATAGACACGCCGCATTTTGGTCCGACTCTCTTTCGCCTACAGAAAACCGTGACATATAGTCACAAACAGTTTAGAGAAGTCGTACACATGAAGTACCTCTTTTTATCCATGTCCCACAAGTATACAACTTGAACTACCCGAAAACATTTTGAACGGTCATCCAACTCGGAAACTCTGGCAACTTTCTAGAGCTCTGACTTTCCGACCTGAAAATCACCAAAGTCATGGTTTGACCTCATTTTCTCAGAGTTCCCAGTTGTCATGTGGTACTTTTAAAAAATATGCCAGTTTCCAACCTGGGTCGGATGACCATTCAAAACACATTTGGGTTCCCAGTTGTCTTGAACGCAATTTCCGGGTTCCCAGTTACTTTTAAAGCGTTACGAGATTCACCATGGCGGCCTGAAAGATGGCGGAAGCGGACGCTGATTGGAATATTGTCCAAAAGAATGGAAAATGTGGCAAAAGTAGTGTACAGTGCTGAGAATGTATCTTGTAAGAGTATGGTTTGTTAAAGAGGAGCAGCTGATCGGATTCCCAATCTTGAAGAATACATTTGAGATATCCAAATTGGTGGAGAGAGTGCTGGGTAAATAAAGACCTCCTTCATTCTTGTCATTATTGAAAGAGATTGTGATATCTCACATCTCAAAATAGGGCTACTTAAAATTTTGGAATTTTGGATGAAAAGCGTGCCCAAATTAAACTGCCTGCTACTCGGGCCCAGAATACATGTTAAAAACTGTTAAAATAGTGTATGTGAGTATAACAGAACTGATTTGTCAGGCGAAAACCTGAGAAAAATCCATTTAGGAAGTAGGATTTTTTATTTTTTTTGTAGTTTTCTATTCAATGCCATTACAGTATCCATTGACTTAGGACTCAAATTGCAATTCCTATGCCTTCCGCTAGATGTCAACAGTCTTTAGAAATGGTTTCAGGCTTGTATTCTGAAAAATTATGGAGTAAGAGCAGTCAGAATGAGTGGACCCTGCCATGTCACAGAGCTTTTTCATGCGCGCGAGAGTTCCTTTCTTGTTTACATTTTATATTAACGATGTTATTGTCCGGTTAAAATATTATCGATTATTTAGGCTAAAAGCAACCTGAGGATTGAATATAAACATCGTTTGACATGTTTCTATGAACTTTACGGACACAATTTGTCTGCCTGTTGTGACTGCGTTTGAGCCTGTAGATTACTGAAGAAAACGTGCGAACAAAACTGAGGGTTTTGGATAAAAAGAGAGACTTTATCGAACAAAGGGAACATTTATTGAGTAAATGAATGTCTTCTGAGTGCATACATATGAAGATAATCAAAGGTAAGGGATTAATTTGATCTATATTTCTGACTTGTGTAACTCTTCGACTTGGCTGGTTACTGTTTGTAATGATTTGTACGCTGGGCGATGTTCTCAAATAATCTTAAGGTATGCTTTCGCCGTAAAGCATTTTTGAAATCTGACACAGTGGTTGGATTCACAAGAAGTTAATATTTAAACCTATGTAAAATACTTGTATGTTTTCTGAAATTTTAGAATGAATATTTCTGTATTTGAATTTTTTGCTCTGCAATCGAAACTGGATGTTGGCCAGGTGGGACGCTCGCAGCCCACATACCCTAGTGAGGTTAATGTTAGATCCCTCACTTCCAAGGCAGTTATAGTCAATGAACTAATCACGGATCATAATCTTGATGTGATTGGCCTGACTGAAACATGGCTTAAGCCTGATGAATTTACTGTGTTAAATGAGACCTCTACTCCTGGTTACACTAGAGACCATATCCCCAGCGCATCCGGCAAAGGCAGTGTCATGTCTTGTTATGTCTGTTCCTGTCCTTTCTCTTCATTCTCTCTCTCTGCTGGTCTTTTAGGTTACCTTCTCTGTCTCTCATTCCTCAGCTGTTCTACATC
>NW_027007082.1:0-2360 GCF_036934945.1 Oncorhynchus masou masou | reverse complement strand
AGTGTACCCAAGAGCCTCTAGGTGGATGCTGCAGTGTACCCAAGAGCCTCTAGGTGGGATGCTGCAGTGTGCCCAAGAGCCTCTAGGTGGATGCTGCAGTGTGCCCAAGGGCCTCTCGGTTGGATGCTGCAGTGTGCCCAAGAGCCTCTGGGTGGATGCTGCAGTGTACCCAAGAGCCTCTAGGTGGATGTGCAGTGTACCCAAGAGCCTCTAGGTGGATGCTGTAGTGTGCCCAAGAGCCTCTAGGTGGATGCTGTAGTGTGCCCAAGAGCCTCTAGGGTGCTGAGTGTGCCAAGAGCCTCTAGGTGGATGCAGTGTGCCCAAGAGCCTCTAGGTGGATGCTGCAGTGTACCCAAGAGCCTCTAGGTGGATGCTGTAGTGTACCCAAGAGCCTCTAGGTGGATGCTGCAGTGTCACCCAAGAGCCTCTAGGTGGATGCTGTAGTGTACCCAAGAGCCTCTAGGTGGATGCTGCAGTGTACCCAAGAGCCTCTAGGTGGATGCTGCAGTGTACCCAAGAGCCTCTAGGTGGATGCTGTAGTGTGCCCAAGAGCCTCTAGGTGGATGCTGCAGTGTGCCCAAGAGCCTCTAGGTGGATGCTGTAGTGTACCCAAGAGCCTCTAGGTGGATGCTGCAGTGTACCCAAGAGCCTCTAGGTGGATGCTGTAGTCGTACCCAAGAGCCTCTAGGTGGATGCTGCAGTGTGCCCAAGAGCCTCTAGGTGGATGCTGTAGTGTGCCCAAGAGCCTCTAGGTGGATGCTGCAGTGTACCCAAGAGCCTCTAGGTGGATGCTGTAGTGTACCCAAGAGCCTCTAGGTGGATGCTGCAGTGTACCCAAGAGCCTCTAGGTGGATGCTGCAGTGTACCCAAGAGCCTCTAGGTGGATGCTGCAGTGTACCCAAGAGCCTCTAGGTGGATGCTGCAGTGTACCCAAGAGCCTCTAGGTGGATGCTGCAGTGTACCCAAGAGCCTCTAGGTGGATGCTGCAGTGTGCCCAAGAGCCTCTAGGTGGATGCTGCAGTGTACCCAAGAGCCTCTAGGTGGATGCTGCAGTGTACCCAAGAGCCTCTCGGTGGATGCTGCAGTGTGCCAAGAGCCTCTCGGTGGATGCTGCAGTGTACCCAGAGCCTCTAGGTGGATGCTGCAGTGTACCCAAACCTCTCAGGTGGATGCTGCAGTATACCCAGAGCCTCTGGAGTGGATGCAGTGTGCCAAGAGCCTCTCGATGGATGCTGCAGTTCACCCAAAGAGCCTCTAGGTGGATGCTGCAGTGTACCCAAGAGCCTCTAGGTGGATGTTGCCCAAGAGCCTCTCGTGGATGCTGTATTGTACCCAAGAGCCTTCTCGGTGGATGAGTGGAGGTGCTGCAGTGTACCAAGAAGAGCTGCTCTACCCAAGAGCCTCGGTGGATGCTGTAGTTTGCCCAAGAGCCTCTCAGGTGGATGCTGCAGTCTACCCAAGAGCCTCTCAGGTGGATGCTGCAGTGTACCCAAGAGCCTCTAGGTGGATGCTGTAGTGTTCCCAAGAGCCTCTCGGTGGATGCTGTGTGTACCCAAGAGCCTCTCGGTGGATGCTGCAGTTTGAGGCCTCTCGGTGGATGCTGCAGTGTGCCCTGAGCCTCTCGGTGGATGCCAGTTCACCCAAGAGCCTCCAGGTGGATGCTGCAGTGTACCCAAGAGCCTCTCGGTGGATGCTGCAGTGTGCCCAAGAGCCTCTAGGTGGATGCTGTAGTGTGCCCAGAGCCTCTAGGTGGATGCTAGTGTGCCCAAGAGCCTCTAGGTGGATGCTGTAGTGTGCCCAAGAGCCTCTAGGTGGATGCTGCAGTGTACCCAAGAGCCTCTAGGTGGATGCTGGTAGTGTGCTCCAAGAGCCTCTAGGTGGATGCTGTAGTGTGCCCAAGAGCCTCTAGGTGGATGCTGAGTGTGCCCAAGGCCTCTAGGTGGATGCTGCAGTGTACCCAAGAGCCTCTAGGTGGATGCTGCAGTGTACCCAAGAGCCTCTAGGTGGATGCTGCAGTTTACCCAAGAGCCTCTAGGTGGATGCTGCTAGTGTACCCAAGAGCCTCTAGGTGGATACTGTAGTCTACCCAAGAGCCTCTAGGTGGATGCTGTAGTCTACCCAAGAGCCTCTCGGTGATGCTAGTGGCGTCGGGAGCACGCTTGCAGTCACCACTCCACTATGTCTCCCTGTCATGGTATTTACACCATCAGTACAGATACCAACACATCTTGACCACCAAAGTCCATCTGATGTCACAAAGCTGTCCAGGACTTTACGAACATCCTCTCCTGTTGTCCTGGTTTCCAGTGGTTTGCAGAAGAGGATGTCTTCCTTAATTTACCCCCCCATAAACATAAAGG
>NW_027007081.1:0-2361 GCF_036934945.1 Oncorhynchus masou masou | reverse complement strand
TGTTACGGATACAGTTATCCTGTGTGTGTGTGTGTATCCTGTGTGTGTGTTTCTTTTTCTCTCCTTCTCCCTCACAGGTGAAAATCATCACTCCCAATCAGTCAACAACCAATCATCAATCAGAAGACACACCTCCTCCAATTTCCTGACCTATCACAGTTCCTTCCCATGGTTTAAAAACCCCATTTGTTTGTTCTAGAGAGCAGCTCAGCTCAGCTCAATCTCTCTAGTAAAATGCCATGTCTGTAGGTCTCTGTGTTTTCCTCTCGCTTTGTGTCGTAACCTCTCTTTTGTTTAAGCACCTCATAGCACTTTGTCATCACCTGTGAGTATTGTTTTTGGTTATGGTGTTTGTGTTTGATTGCTGGTGGAAAAGGGGGAAACCAAGACAAGTCGCCATGGGCATACACTACCCGTAGGTGAACTTTGTTAAATACACTAGTTAGAACTGGGCGGACCACCCACTGTATTTTTGGTTAGTTAGTTAGCTGTTGTTAAAGTAGGCTAGTCTAGCTTAGGGGTGTTTTTGAATACTTATTGTTTCTTTCCTTGGGTCCAGCTCAGCCCCTTTTCCTGCTCCCCACATTACCGTGTGTTTATAAATAAACCTAGAGTTTGACGGTAGATTTCAGTTGTCGTGCTTATTTCGTTCACACTTTTCCTTTGTCACAATAATAATTTGCATGAGTTATGTTACGAGTCTCATTACCATCCCCCCTAGACTGTCAGGCCAAAAGGGATTCGTAACAAGTGAAATACATTTTTTTAAACATTACAATACATTCACAGATTTCACAACACACTGTGTGCCTTCAGGCCCCTACTCCACCACTACAACATATCTACAGTACTAAATCCATGTGTATGGGTGTGTATACTGCGTATGTTATCATGTGAGTGTGTATGCATGTCCGTGCCAATGTTTGTGTTGCTTCACAGTCCCCGCTGTTCCATAAGGCGTTTATGATCTGTTTTTTAAATCTAATTTTACTGCTTGCGTCAGTTACCTGATGTGGAATAGAGTTCCATGTAGTCATGGCTCTATGTAGTACTGTGTGCCTCCCATAGTCTGTTCTGGACTTGGGGACTGTGAAGAGACCTCTGGTGGCATGTCTTGTGGGGTATGTATGGGTGTCCGAGCTGTGTGCTAGTCGTTTAAACAGACAGCTCAGTACATTCAACATGTCAATACCTCTCATAATTACAATCAGTGATGAAGTCAATCTCTCCTCCACTTTGAGCCATGAGAGATTGACATGCATATCATTAATGTTAGCTCTCTGTGTACTTTTAAGGGCCAGTCGTCCTGACCTGTTCTGAGACAATTGTAATTTTTCCCTCTTTGTGGCATCTGACCACACGGCTGAACAGTAGTCCAGGTGAGACAAATCTAGGACCTGTTGGACCTGCCTTGTTGATAGTGTTGTTAAGAAGGCAGAGCAGGTCTTTATTATGGATAGACTTCTCCCCATCCTCGCTACTGTTGTATCAATATGTTTTGCCCATGACAGTTTACAATCCAGGGTTACTCCAAGCAGTTAAGTCATCTCAACTTGCTCAATTTCCACAGTATTTATTACAAGATTTAGTTGAGGTTTAGGGTTTAGGTTTCCATTCCCCCTGTCACTAGGAGATTTATGGCTGATTACAGTCAACCTTGTTACTTTATTTGGCACTAAAAAGCTATTTTTATTTAACCTTATGAGATGGAAAAACACATTTTTTAAATAAAATTCAACATGTGCTCTTTATGAGAGAATGTTGACCAAGTTAAACTTCACAAAAGTCACCGAGTTGTCCACAGAGAAAATAAAATAAATGAACGCCAAGATAGATTCTGAGGCGAAGCAGCAACATCTTCTTGACAAATCAATGTAGAGGCTGGCAGTGGTATCGATTGTATACTGTTTGGAGCCGGCTTCTCTCTAGCAGTGAATTAAATACAGCAAACAATTGCAAACACTGGACTGGACTGCATGCTAGATGCATGATTTACAGAGATCCATATTTACAGAGAGAGAAAGATCATTTATCTTATCTTTTTTGTGCAAACTGTAATTGATCGTTGTAGTGTGTGTGTGTGTGTGTGTGTGCTGTTCCTTCTACGAGCACTTTGGCCTAACATCCCTCACAAGCATACAACAAATTCACTGGTTCACCCTCATTTACAAAACCCTTACTATCAAAGCCCCACTCTACCTCTCTAAACTCACTCCTTCTCCCAGTCCTCCTACAGCCTACGTTCCACTAACTAAGCTCCCTGTCTGTTCCCACATCCTGCTTCAACTCTGACTCCAAAACATTTCAACACTGCTTCTACTGACTGAAACAAACTCCAACAGGGTTTAAATCTCAACCAAT
>NW_027007080.1:0-120376 GCF_036934945.1 Oncorhynchus masou masou | reverse complement strand
GTACTTCGTTCAGTTACATGTGCTTTGGGCTGGGGTCGTTGAATGGTGAAATGTGGCTGGGCTGGAGGTCGTTGAAGGGTGAGATGTGGTTGGGCTGGAGGTCGTTGAAGGGTGAGATGTGGCTGGGCTGGGGGTCGTTGAAGGGTGAGATGCGGCTGGGGAGTCGTTGAAGGGTGAGATGTGGTTGGGCTGGAGGTCGTTGAAGGGTGAGATGTGGCTGGGGGTTGTTGAAGGGTGAGATGTGGCTGGAGGTCGTTGAAGGGTGAGATGTGGCTGGAGGTCGTTGAAGGGTAAGATGTGGCTGGGGGTTGTTGAAGGGTGAGATGTGGCTGGGGGTCGTTGAAGGGTGAGATGTGGTTGGGCTGGGGGTCGTTGAAGGGTGAGATGTGGCTGGGGGTCGTTGAAGGGTGAGATGTGGTTGGGGAGTCGTTGAAGGGTGAGATGTGGCTGGGGGTCGTTGAAGGGTGAGATGTGGTTGGGCTGGGGGTCGTTGAAGGGCGAGATGTGGCTGGGGGTCGTTGAAGGGCGAGATGTGGCTGGGGGTCGTTGAAGGGCGAGATGTGGCTGGGGGTCGTTGAAGGGCGAGATGTGGCTGGGGGTCGTTGAAGGGCGAGATGTGGCTGGGGGTCGTTGAAGGGCGAGATGTGGCTGGGGGTCGTTGAAGGGCGAGATGTGCCTGGGGGCCGTTGAAGGGTGAGATGTGGTTGGGCTGGAGGGTCGTTGAAGGGCGAGATGTGGCTGGGGGTCGTTGAAGGGCGAGATGTGGCTGGGGGTCGTTGAAGGGCGAGATGTGGCTGGGGGTCGTTGAAGGGCGAGATGTGGCTGGGGGTCGTTGAAGGGCGAGATGTGGCTGGGGGTCGTTGAGGGGCGAGATGTGGCTGGGGGTCGTTGAGGGGCGAGATGCGGCTGGGGGTCGTTGAGGGTGAGATGCGGCTGGGGGTCGTTGAGGGGTGAGATGCGGCTGGGGGTCGTTGAGGGGTGAGATGCGGCTGGGGGTCGTTGAGGGGTGAGATGCGGCTGGGGGTCGTTGAGGGGTGAGATGTGGCTGGGGGTCGTTGAGGGGTGAGATGTGGCTGGGGGTCGTTGAGGGGTGAGATGTGGCTGGGGGTCGTTGAGGGGTGAGATGTGGCTGGGGGTCGTTGAGGGGTGTGATGTGGCTGGGGGTCATTGAAGTGTGAGATGGGGTTGGGCTGGAGGTCGTTGAAGGGTGAGATGTGGTTGGGCTGGAGGTCGTTGAAGGGTGAGATGTGGCTGGGGGTCGTTGAAGGGAGAGATGTGGCTGGGGAGTCGTTGAAGGGTGTGATGTGGCTGTGGAGGTCGTTGAAGGGTGAGATGTGGTTGGGCTGGAGGTCGTTGAAGGGTGAGATGTGGTTGGGCTGGAGGTCGTTGAAGGGTGAGATGTGGCTGGGGGTCGTTGAAGTGTGAGATGTGGTTGGGCTGGAGGTCGTTGAATGGTGAAATGTGGTTGGGCTGGAGGTCGTTGAATGGTGAGATGTGGTTGGGCTGGAGGCCGTTGAATGGTGAGATGTGGCTGGGCTGGAGGTCGTTGAAGGAGATGTGGTTGGGCTGGAAGTCGTTGAAGGAGATGTGGTTAGGCTGGAGGTCGTTGAAGGGGTGAGATGTAGCTGGGCTGGGGGTCGTTGAAGGGTGAGATGTGGCAGGGGGTCGTTGAAGGGAGATGTGGCTGGGGAATTCGTTGAAGGGGGAGATGTGGCTGAGGGAGTCGTTGAAGGGAGATGTGGCTGGGGTCGTTGAAGGGGAGATGTGGTTGGGCTGGGGTCGTTGAAGGGCGAGATGTGGTTGGGCTGGGGGTCGTTGAAGGCGAGATGTGGTTGGGCTGGGGGTCGTTGAAGGGCGAGATGTGGTTGGGCTGAGGGAAGTCGTTGAAGGCGAGATGTGGTTGGGCTGGGGGTCGTTGAAGGGCGAGATGTGGCTGAGGGGTCGTTGAGGGCGAGATGTGGCTGGGGGTCGTTGAAGGGTGAGATGTGGCTGGGGGTCGTTGGGGGTGAGATGTGGCTGGGGGTCGTTGAGGGGTGAGATGGCTGGGGGTTGTTGAAAGGGCGAGATGTGGCTAGGAGGTCGTTGAAGGTGAGATGTGGCTGGGGGTCGTTGAAGAGGAGATGTGGCTGGGGGTCGTTGAAGGTGAAGATGTGGCTGGGGGTCGTTGAAGGTGAGATGTTGCTGAGCTAAGGAGCTGTCCTGGTACAGCCAGGGTTGATTCTTCTGCACTCTGTGTGCTGCATCAGGACATTTCTATACAACCGGGCTAGATGATCATCACATGGACGTCAGCAGCAAAGAGACTACAGTATTCAAATAGTGATGGGCGGTGTTGTGTTGTGTTTTGCAGGTGGAATAATTCAGTGTAATTGTCACGTCTGTATATTCTAGGTAGATGTGGAGATATGATTCTATAATGTCTGTATATTCCAGGTGGAATATGATTCTATAATGTATATATCTTTTTATATTCCAGGTAGAGGTGGAATAGGATTCTATAATATATCTCTGTATATTCCAGGTAGAGGTGGAATAGGATTCTATAATGTGTGTATATTCCAGGTAGAGGTGGAATATGATTCTATAATGTATATATCTGTATATTCCAGGTAGAGATGGAATAGGATTCTATAATGTATATATCTCTGTATATTCCAGGTAGAGGTGGAATATGATTCTGTAGTGTATATATCTCTGTATATTCCAGGTAGATGTGGAATATGATTCTATAATCTCTGTATTCCAGGTAGATGTGGAATAGGATTCTATAATGTATATATCTCTGTATATTCCAGGTAGATGTGGAATATGATTCTATAATCTGTATTCCAGGTAGATGTGGAATGGGATTCTATAATGTATATATCTCTGTATATTCCAGGTAGATGTGGAATAGGTTCTATAATGTCTATATATATTCCAGGTGGAATATGATTCTATAATGTATATATCTCTGTATTCCAGGTAGATGTGGAATATGATTCTATAATGTGTATATCTCTGTATATTCCAGGTAGAGGTGGAATATGATTCTATAATGTATATATCTCTGTATATTCCAGGTAGATGTGGAATATGATTCTATAATGTATATATCTCTGTATATTCCAGGTAGATGTGGAATAGGATTCTATAATGTATATATCTCTGTATATTCCAGGTAGATGTGGAATATGATTCTATAATATATCTGTATTCCAGGTAGATGTGGAATAGGATTCTATGTCTATATATTCCAGGTGGAATATGATTCTATAATGTATATTCCAGGTGGATGTGGAATAGGATTCTATAATATATCTCTGTATTCCAGGTAGATGTGGAATATGATTCTATAATGTATATATCTCTGTATATTCCAGGTGGATGTGGAATAGGATTCTATAATGTGTATATCTCTGTATATTCCAGGTAGAGGTGGAATATGATTCTATAATGTATATATCTCTGTATATTCCAGGTGGATGTGGAATAGGATTCTATAATGTGTATATCTCTGTATATTCCAGGTAGAGGGGTGGAATATGATTCTATAATGTATATATCTCTGTATATTCCAGGTAGATGTGGAATATGATTCTATAATGTATCTCTGTATTCCAGGTAGATGTGGAGGTGTACAGGAGAGACTCCTGGAAGCTTCAAGTTTAGGGGAGAACCTGACATACGAGCTAGGAGAGTGTTTACCTGAATCTGATCTTAATGAAGGTTGGTATGACAACAAGCTCATTCCAAGGCGGTCTCCTCCCAGTACTAACCAGGCCCCGACCCTGAACAGGCGGTCTCCCTCCCCAGTACTAACCAGGCCGGCCCTGAACAGGCTGTCTCCGTCCCAGTACTAACCAGGCCCGACCCTGAACAGGCTGTCTCCCTCCCCCAGTTACCTAGCCGACCCTGAACAGGCTGTCTCCCGTCCCAGTACTATCCAGGCCCGACCCTGAACAGGCTGTCCCAGTACTATCCAGGCCCGACCCTGAACAGGCTGCTCTCCTCCCCAGTACTAACCAGGCCCGACCCTGAACAGGCTGTCTCCGTCCCAGTACTAACCAGGCCCGACCCTGAACAGGCTGTCTCCCTCCCAGTACTAACCAGGCCCGACCCTGAACAGGCTGTCTCTCGTCCAGTACTATCCAGGCCCGACCCTGAACAGGCTGTCTCCCTCCCCAGTACTATCCAGGCCCGACCCTGAACAGGCTGTCTCCGCTCCCCAGTACTAACCAGGCCCGACCCTGAACAGGCTGTCTCCGTCCCAGTACTAACCAGGCCCGACCCTGAACAGGCTGTCTCTCCCTCCCAGTACTAACCAGGCCCCGACCCTGAACAGGCTGTGTCCCTCCCCAGTACTAACCAGGCCCGACCCTGAACAGGCTGTCTCCCTCCCCCAGTACTATCCAGGCCCGACCCTGAACAGGTTGTCTCCCTCCCCAGTACTAACCAGGCCCGACCCTGAACAGTTGTCTCCTCCCCAGTACTAGCCAGGCCCGACCCTGAATTGGGCTGTCTCCCTCCCCCAGTACTATCCAGGCCGACCCTGAACAGGTTGTCTCCCTCCCCAGTACTATCCAGGCCCGACCCTGAACAGGTTGTCTCTCGTCCCAGTACTAACCAGGCCCGACCCTGAACAGGCTGTCTCCCTCCCCAGTACTAACCAGGTACGACCCTGAACAGGCTGTCTCCCGTCCCAGTACTATCCAGGCCCGACCCTGAACAGGCTGTCTCCCTCCCCAGTACTAACCAGGCCGACCCTGAACAGGTTGTCTCCCGTCCCAGTACTATCCAGGCCGACCCTGAACAGGCTACTCCCTCCCCAGTACTAACCAGGCCGACCCTGAACAGGTTGTCTCCGTCCCAGTACTAACCAGGCCCGACCCTGAACAGGCTGTCTCCTGTCCCAGTACCCAACCCAGGCCCGACCCTGAACAGGCTGTCTCCCGTCCCAGTACTATCCAGGCCGACCCTGAACAGGCTGTCTCCCTCCCCCAGTACTAACCAGGCCCGACCCTGAACAGGTTGTCTCCCCGTCCCAGTACTAACCAGGCCGACCCTGAACAGGTTGTCTCCTGTCCCAGTACTAACCAGGCCCGACCCTGAACAGGCTGTCTCCCTCCCCAGTACTAACCAGGCCCGACCCTGAACAGGTTGTCTCCTGTGTCAGTACTAACCAGCCCGACCCTGAACAGGCTGTCTCCCGTCCCAGTACTAACCAGGCCGACCCTGAACAGGCTGTCTCCCTCCCCCAGTACTAACCAGGCCGACCCTGAACAGGTTGTCTCCCGTCCCAGTACTAACCAGGCCGACCCTGAACAGGCTGTCTCCCTCCCCAGTACTAACCAGGCCCGACCCTGAACAGGCTGTCTCCTGTCCCAGTACTATCCAGGCCCGACCCTGAACAGGCTGTCTCCCTCCCAGTACTAACCAAGGCCGACCCTGAACAAGCTGTCTCCCTCCCCAGTACTAACCAGGCCCGACCCTGAACAGGTTGTCTCCGTCCCAGTACTATCCAGGCTGAGCCCTGAACAGGCTGTCTCCCTCCCCAGTACCTAACCAGGCCGACCCTGAACAGGCTGTCTCCCTCCCCAGTACTAACCAGGCCCGACCCTGAACAGGTTGTCTCCCTCCCCCGAAAGGCCTAGCCAGGTCCGACCCTGAACAGGTTGTCTCTCGTCCCAGTACTAACCAGGCCCGACCCTGAACAGGCTGTCTCCCTCCCCAGTACTAGCCAGGCCGACCCTGAACAGGCTGTCTCCCTCCCCAGTACTAACCAGGCCCGACCCTGAACAGCCAGGCTGTCTCCCTCCCCAGTACTAACTTAGGCCCGACCCTGAACAGGCTGTCTCCCGTCCCCAGTACTAACCAGGCCCCGACCCTGAACAGGCTGTCTCCCTCCCCAGTATAACCAGGCCGACCCTGAACAGGCTGTCCTGTCCCAGTACTAACCAGGCCCGACCCTGAACAGGCTGTCTCCTGTCCCAGTACTTATCCAGGCCCGACCCTGAACAGGTTGTCTCCCTCCCAGTACTAACCAGGCCGACCCTGAACAGGTTGTCTCCTCTCCCAGTACCCCAACAGGCCCGACCCTGAACAGGCTGTCTCCTGTCCCAGTACTAACCAGGCCCGACCCTGAACAGGCTGTCTCCCTCTCCAGTACTAACCAGGCCCGACCCTGAACAGGCTGTCTCCCTCTCCAGTACTAACCAGGCCCGACCCTGAACAGGTTGTCTCCCTCCCCAGTACTAACCAGGCCCGACCCTGAACAGGCTGTCTCCTGTCCCAGTACTAACCAGGCCCGACCCTGAACAGGCTGTCTCCCTCTCCAGTACTAACCAGGCCCGACCCTGAACAGGCTGTCTCCCTCTCCAGTACTAACCAGGCCCGACCCTGAACAGGCTGTCTCCCTCTCCAGTACTATCCAGGCCCGACCCTGAACAGGCTGTCTCCTGTCCCAATGCCTTAGACCCGACCCTGAACAGGCTGTCTCCTGTCCCAGTACTAACCAGGCCCGACCCTGAACAGGCTGTCTCCCTCTCCAGTACTAACCAGGCCCGACCCTGAACAGGTTGTCTCCCTCTCCAGTACTAACCAGGCCCGACCCTGAACAGGCTGTCTCCTGTCCAGTACCCAACCAGGCCCGACCCTGAACAGGCTGTCTCATGTCCCAGTACTAACCAGGCCACGACCCTGAACAGGCTGTCTCCTGTCCCAGGCTAACCAGGCTGACCCTGAACAGGCTGTCTCCTCCCAGTACTATCCAGGCCGACCCTGAACAGGTTGTCTCCTGTCCCAGTACTAACCAGGCCCGACCCTGAACAGGCTGTCTCCTGTCCCAGTACTAACCAGGCCCGACCCTGAACAGGCTGTCTCCTGTCCCAGTACTAACCAGGCCCGACCCTGAACAGGCTGTACTAACCAGGCCCGACCCCAGGTTGTCTCCCTCCCAGTACTAACCAGGCCCGACCCTGAACAGGCTGTCTTCTTCGCGGTACTAACCAGGCCCGACCCTGAACAGGCTGTCTCCTCCCCAGTACTAACCAGGCCCGACCCTGAACAGGCTGTCTCCTCCCCAGTACTAACCAGGCCCGACCCTGAACAGGTTGTCTCCCGTCCCAGTACTAACCAGGCCCGACCCTGAACAGGCTGTCTCCTGTCCCAGTACTAACCAGGCCCGACCCTGAACAGGCTGTCTCCCTCCCCAGTACTAACCAGGCCCGACCCTGAACAGGCTGTCTCCCTCCCCAGTACTAACCAAGGCCCGACCCTGAACAGGCTGTCTCCCTCCCAGTACTAACCAGGCCGACCCTGAACAGGCTGTCTCCCTCTCCAGTACTATCCAGGCCCCGACCCCTGAACAGGCTGTCTCCCTCTCCAGTACTAACCAGGCCCGACCCTGAACAGGCCGTCCCAGTACCTAACCAGGCCCCGACCCTGAACAGGCTGTCTCCTCCCCAGTACTAACCAGGCCCGACCCTGAACAGGCTGTCTCCCTCCTGAGTACTAACCAGGCCCGACCCTGAACAAGTTGTCTCCCTCCCCAGTACTAACCAGGCCCGACCCTGAACAGGCTGTCTCCTCCCCAGTACTATCCAGGCCGACCCTGAACAGGTTGTCCCAGTACTAACCAGGCCCGACCCTGAACAGGTTGTCTCCCTCTCCAGTACTAACCAGGCCCGACCCTGAACAGGTTGTCTCCCTCCCCAGTACTAACCAGGCCCGACCCTGAACAGGCTGTCTCCCTCCCCAGTACTATCCAGGCCCGACCCTGAACAGGTTGTCTCCCTCCCCAGTACTAACCAGGCCCGACCCTGAACAGGTTGTCTCCCTCTCCAGTACTAACCAGGCCCGACCCTGAACAGGCTGTCTCTCTCCCCAGTACTATCCAGGCCCGACCCTGAACAGGCTGTCTCTCCCCAGTACTATCCAGGCCGACCCTGAACAGGCTGTCTCCTGTCCCAGTACTAACCAGGCCGACCCTGAACAGGCTGTCTCCCTCCCCAGTACTAACCAGGCCGACCCTGAACAGGCTGTCTCCCTCCCCAGTACCTAGCCAGGCCCGACCCTGAACAGGTTGTCTCCCTCCCCAGTACTAACCAGGCCGACCCTGAACAGGTTGTCCCAGTACTAACCAGGCCCGACCCTGAACAGGCTGTCTCCTGTCCCAGTACTATCCAGGCCCGACCCTGAACAGGCTGTCTCCCTCCCAGTACTAACCAGGCCCGACCCTGAACAGGCTGTCTCCTCCCCAGTACTATCCAGGCCCGACCCACTCATGGCTCTCTCAGATATCTACATTTTTATTAGCCATTACCCGTCACATGATCGGATCCTTCAAGCAGCCATCTTGGGTCCTTCTAGCAGCCATCTTGGGTCCTTCTAGCAGCCATCTTGGGTCCTACTAGCAGCCATCTTGGGTCCTACTAGCAGCCATCTTGGGTCCTTCTAGCAGCCATCTTGGGTCTTTCTAGCAGCCATCTTGGGTCTTTCTCGCAGCCATATTGGGTCCTTCTAGCAGCCATCTTGGGTCCTACTAGCAGCCATCTTGGGTCCTTCTAGCAGCCACCTTGGGTCCTTCTAGCTGCCATCTTGGGTCCTTTTCAGGCTCCAAGTGAAGACAGCCACATCAGGGACGCAGTTGAGCGCTTCCTTATATTGAAGATGTTGGAAGAACTGTCCACATTTTTCTTTGAACCATTTCATCAACCAACAAGATGAGTAGGCCTAACGAACCACAAAATAACTAGCCTATGTCAATTTACTAGTCCCCATAGTACAAAAGTTGACCTATTCTGTGAAAGAACAATAAATATTCCAAACATTAGTCTGGGACAGTTGTGGAATATAATAGATCCCAAATTACCACCAGCATGAAAAAAATACCCTTTTCAAAAGCAATGAGGCTGATTCAACAGATCAGACCGTTCCACTGAAAACGTTGATGAACCATTCAGCTTGTTTCTCCATATAAGCGCAGCAATGCACACGGCAGGAGGCTATGAGCACGGAATGTTCCAAAATGCTAGCAAATAGCGGGACACAACTGGTATCAAAAGTGTTTCTGCGTGTAATGCTTTCTTATAAAGGGGCTTTTTTTTTTATGGTGAAAAATTATCTTCCCCAAATACTGTAAACTGACACACTGTCTATGTATTCCAGTTTGGCTGTCTGTATTCCAGTTTGGCTGTCTATGTATTCCAGTTTGGCTGTCTGTAGGCCAGTTTGGCTGTCTATGTATTCCAGTTTGGCTGTCTGTAGGCCAGTTTGGCTGTCTATGTATTCCAGTTTGGCTGTCTGTATTCCAGTTTGGCTGTCTATGTATTCCAGTTTGGCTGTCTATGTATTCCAGTTTGGCTGTCTGTAGGCCAGTTTGGCTGTCTATGTATTCCAGTTTGGCTGTCTATGTATTCCAGTTTGGCTGTCTATGTAGGCCAGTTTGGCTGTCTATGTAGGCCAGTTTGGCTGTCTATGTAGGCCAGTTTGGCTGTCTATGTAGGCCAGTTTGGCTGTCTATGTGCCAGTTTGGCTGTCTATGTATTCAGTTTGGCTGTCTATGTATTCTAGTTTGGTTGTCTATGTATTCCAGTTTGGTTGTCTATGTATTCCAGTTTGGTTGTCTATGTATTCCAGTTTGGCTGTCTATGTATTCTAGTTTGGCTGTCTATGTATTCTAGTTTGGCTGTCTATGTATTCCAGTTTGGCTGTCTATGTGTTCCAGTTTGGCTGTCTATGTGTTCCAGTTTGGCTGTCTATGTATTCTAGTTTGGCTGTCTATGTATTCCAGTTTGGCTGTCTATGTATTCTAGTTTGGCTGTCTATGTATTCCAGTTTGGCTGTCTGTATTCCAGTTTGGCTGTCTATGTGTTCCAGTTTGGCTGTCTATGTGTTCCAGTTTGGCTGTCTATGTGTTCCAGTTTGGCTGTCTGTGTGTTCCAGTTTGGCTGTCTGTGTGTGCCAGTTTGGCTGTCTGTGTGTGCCAGTTTGGCTGTCTGTGTGTGCCAGTTTGGCTGTCTGTGTGTGCCAGTTTGGCTGTCTAATGTGGCCAGTTTGGCTGTCTGCGTGCCAGTTTGGCTGTCTGCGTGCCAGTTTGGTTGGCTGTCTGCGTGCCAGTTTGGTTGGCTGTCTGCATGCCAGTTTGGTTGGCTGCCTAATGTAGGCCAGTTTGGCTGCCTAATGTAGGCCAGTTTGGCTGCCTAATGTAGGCCAGTTTGGTTGCCTAATGTAGGCCAGTTTGGCTTTACACTGGTTCTAAAGGGGATTAATGTGCTTAATTGTTATTTGGCATCTTTAGCTGTGATCCAAACCTTATCTGAACATATAGGCCTATGGGCTAACACGCCATTCACACGGGATGACACGCCATTCACACGGGACGACACGCCATTCACACGGGACGACACGCCATTCACACGGGACGACACGCCATTCACACGGGACGACACGCCATTCACACGGGACGACACGCCATTCACAGTGATGGCCTAATATTGTCACCCATCACACTTTGGGTGTTAAAATGTTATTTATTAAATCTTCTCCCCTTTTTCTCCCCAATTTCGATCTTGTCTCATCTTGTTGCAACTCCCCAAACGGGCTCGGGAGGCGAAGGTGGAGTCGTGCGTTCTCTGAAACATGACACGCCTAACCGCGCTCCTTAACACCCGCCAGCCTAACCCGGAAGTTAGCCGCACCAATGTGTTGAACAGGAAACACTGTTCAACTGGCGACTGAAGTCAGCCTGCAGACACCCGGCCCGCCACAAGGAGTCGCTAGAGAGCGGTGATCTTTACTTGGCTCGTGGCTCTCTAGCGACTCCTTGTGGCAGGCCGGGTGTCTGTAAGCTGACTTCAGTTGACGGTTGAATGAACCCAGGTCTGTGTGTCGCCTCGAGCACTGCGATGCAGTACCTTAGACCGCTGGGCCACTTGTAATTTTCCAGGAAAATGGTTGAATAAAACCAAGTTCATAACCTCTTTTTTCCCCTATCAGCTGGACTATGTGGTGACGTGTACCGTCTGCACGCGCTCAGACGCAGGAGACATCCACATTCACAGGAAGAAGTCTCAGGTAAGAGAGGACTCTTCAGACTACATCCCATTGGATTTACTGATGTAGCTATGGATAATGGGCTTCTATAGAACCTGACCCAGTAACTCTCTCTTCTCGGTTTTCTCTCTTCCTCGGTTTCTCTCTCTTCCTCGGTCTCTCTCTTCCGCTTTCTCTCTCTTCCTCGCTTTCTCTCTCTTCCTCGCTTTCTCTCTCTTCTCGCTTTCTCTCTCTTCCTCGCTTTCTCTCTCTTCCTCGCTTTCTCTCTCTTCCCGCTTTCTCTCTCTTCCTCGCTTTCTCTCTCTTCCTCGCTTTCTCTCTCTTCCTCGCTTTCTCTCTCTTCCTCGCTCTCTCCCCTTTCACGCTCTCTCTCTCTCCCCCTTTCTCGCTCTCTCTCTCCCCCTTTCTCGCTCTCTTTCTCTCCCTTTTTCTCGCTCTCTCTCTCCCCTTTCTCGCTCTCTCTCTCTCCCCCTTTCTCGCTCTCTCCCCCTTTCTCGCTCTCTCTCTCTCCCCTTTCTCGCTCTCTCTCTCTCCCCCTTCTCGCTCTCTCTCTCTCCCCCTTTCTCGCTCTCTCTCTCTCCCCCTTTCTCGCTCTCTCTCTCTCCCCCTTTCTCGCTCTCTCTCTCTCTCCCCTTCTCGCTCTCTCTCTCTCCCCCTTTTCGCTCTCTCTCTCTCCCCCTTTCTCTCTCTCTCTCCCTTTCTCGCTCTCTCTCTCTCTCTCCCCATTTCTCGCTCTCTCTCTCTCTCTCTCATCACAGCAAGTGTATGCGTCGCCAAGTAAACACGCCATGGACAGTAAAGGAGAGGAGTCTAAGATGAGCTACCCCAACATCTTCTTCATGATTGACAACTTTGAGGAGGTAACCATGACAACCGCCCACAATCCCTCCTCCCAATCAGGCACCTGACAGGTTGTGATTGACTGCTGGGGCCTCTAGGAAGGGCCCCCTGGGAGATGGGCTGTGTATTGAAGTGTGACCTGGGGTGTATTCATTATTCGGTCTCCGTTGCAACCCGGAAACCATTTACTCCAAATGGAAAACGTTTTACAATGAAAACAAGAGTTTCTATTGGACAAATTCAGGTAGGAACCTCTCTCCCGTTTCATTCCATTTCCTCTGCTTCCGTTGGTTCGTTAGAGTGCAAAACGTTTTAGCAACAGAGCAGACATTTTTTTTGCACGGAATCTAACTAATGAATACACCCCCTGATGCTGTCGGTCCATTTCAAAGCCACTACTGCAGTCCTGATTCCAGTGTATTAACCTCACGGCAGACGGGGTCAGTTACAACGTCTCTACGTTTTTACAGTGAGAATATAAAACAGCAGTGATTGAACCAGTCTTTTTCAGTTTCTGGTATCAGCTTTCTCAGCTACGTGACTCTGCAAACATACTTGTGACACACTCTGCAAACATACTTGTAAACAGACACTCTGTATTCTATATTGATATTTAATTAACCAATTGTATGGCAATAAAATGTTGCCCATATTCTTGAAGAATGTTAAGTTGGTTTCAGAATCCACTAAATAGGGCTGCCGATAACTCTAAAAACACTGATTTAAACGATTTAAAAATATATATTCAGTTCCAGTCAACAGTTTGGACACACCTTTCTCATTCAAGGGTTTTTCTTTATTTTGACTATTTTCTACATTGTAGAATAATAGTGAAGACCTCAACTATGAAGTAACACATATGGAGTCATGTAGTAACCAAAAAAGTGTTAAACAAATCAACATATATTTGAGATTCTTCAAAGTAGCCACCCTTTGCCTTGATGACAGCTTTGCACACTCTTGGCATTCTCTCAACCAGCTTTTTAAATACATTTTTATTTAACCTTTATTTAACTAGGCAAGTCATTTAAGAACTAATTCTTATTTACAATGACGGCCTACCCCGGCCAAACCCGGACGACGCTGGGCCAATTGTGCGCAGCCCTATGGGACTCCCAATCACGGCCGGATGTGATACAGCTGGATTCGAACCAGGGACTGTAGTGACGCCTCTTAGACCCCTGCACCACTCGGGAGCCCTAAGTTTCATGAGGTAGTCACCTGGAAGGCTTTACAATTAACAGGTGTGTTTTGTTAAAAGTGAATTTGTGGAATTTCTTTCCTTAATGCGTTTGAGCCAATCAGTTGTGTTGTGACAAGGTAGGGGTGGTATACAGAAGATAGTCCTATTTGGTAAAAGACCAAGTCCATATTATGGCAGGAACAGCTCAAATAAGCAAAGAGAAATGACAGTCCATCATCACTTTAAGACATTAAGGTCAGTCAATCGAGGAAATTTCAATAACTTGGAAAGTTTCTTCAAAATCAAAACAAATTTTATTTATGTTCAAGTGCAGTCGCAAAAAAACCATCAAGCGCTAAGATGAAACTGGCTCTCATGAGGACCGCCACAGGAAAGGAAGACCCAGAGTTACCTCTGCTGCAGAGGATAAGTTCATTAGAGATACCCGTGACCAATTCAGAACCTCCCGAGACCCAAATTTGGGTCGCGAACCACCAGTTGAGAATCACTGTTCTAACGTGTCTCTCTCTCGCACCCGTCTCACTCGCACCCTGTGTCTCACTGTCTCTCTCTGTGTCTCTCTCTGTGTCTCTCTCTCTGTGTCTCTCTCTGTGCCCCTCTGTCTCTCTGTATGTGTAGGTGTTCTGTGACATGACGGTAGGCGAGGGGGAGATGGTGTGTGTGGAGTTGGTAGCCAGTGATAAGAGCAACACGTTCCAAGGAGTCGTCTTCCAAGGTTCCATCCGCTACGAAGCTCTGAAGAAGGTTTACGACAACAGGGTAAGTCTCTCTACTCTATAGATATCTATCTGGGATGCCTCTCTACTCTATAGATATCTATCTGGGATGTTTCTCTACTCTATAGATATCTATCTGGGATGCCTCTCTACTCTATAGATATCTATCTGGGATGTCTCTCTACTCTATAGATATCTATCTGGGATGTCTCTCTACTCTATAGATATCTATCTGGGATGTCTCTCTACTCTATAGATATCTATCTGGGATGTCTCTCTACTCTATAGATATCTATCTGGGATGCCTCTCTACTCTATAGATTTCTATCTGGGATGCCTCTGAAGAAGGTTTATGACAACAGAGTAAGTCTCTATCTATAGATGTCTATCTGGGATGTCTCTTTACTCTAGAGATATCTATCTGGGATGTCTCTCTACTCTAGAGATATCTATCTGGGATGTCTCTCTCTACTCTAGAGATATCTATCTGGGATGTCTCTCTCTACTCTAGAGATATCTATCTGGGATGTCTCTCTCTACTCTATAGATATCTATCTGGGATGTCTCTCTCTGGAGAACTTCCATTCAGTGTATTTGGAAAGTTTGCGAACCCCTTGACTTTTTCCCAAAAATGTGTTAAATCATTATTCTAAAATATATATTTAAGAAAAATCAATCTACACACAATACGACAAGCATTTTTGCAATTGTGTTAATAATAAAAAACTGAAATCACATTAACATAAGTACTCAGACCCTTTACTCAGTACTTTGTTGAAGCACCTTTGGCATTTGATTACAGCCTCCAGTCTTCTTGGGTTTGACGCTACGCTTGGCACACCAGTATTTGGGGAGCTTCTCCCATTCTTCTCTGCAGATCCTCTCAAGCTCTGTCAGGTTGGATGGGGAGCGTCACTGCACAGCTATTTTCAGGTTTCTCCAGAGATGTTGGATCGGGTTCAAGTCCGGGCTCTGGCCGGGCCACTCAAGGACATTGAGACTTGTCCTGAAGCCACTCCTGTGTTGTCTTGTCTGTGTGCTTAGGGTTATTGTCCTGTTGGATGGTGAACCTTCGCCCCAGTCTGAGGTCCTGAGCGCTCTGGAACAGCTTTTCATCAAGGATCTCTCTGTACTTACCTCTGTTCATCTTTCCCTCGATCCTGACTAGTCTCCCAGTCCCTGCCGCTGAAAAACATCCCCACAGCATGATGCTGCCACCACCATGCTTCACCGTAGGGATGCTGCCAGGTTTCCTCCAGACGTGACGTTTGGCCTTCAGGCCAAAGAGTTCAATCAGACCAGAGAATCTTGTTTCTCATGGTCTGAGATTCCTTTTGCAAACTTCAAGTGGGCTGTCATGTGCCTTTTACTGAGGAGTGGCTTCCGTCGGGCCACTCTACCATAAAGGCCTGATTGGTGGAGTGCTGCAGAGATGGTTGTCCTTCTGGAAGGTTCTCCCATTGCCACAGAGGTAAACTCTGGAGCTCTGTCAGAGTGACCATTGGGTTCTTGGTCACCTCCTGACCAAGGCCCTTCTCCCTGATTGCTCAGTTTGGCCGGGCGGCCAGCTCGAGGAGGAGTCTTGGTCGTTCCAAACATCTTCCATTTAAACATGGAGGCCACTGTGTTCTTGGGGACCTTCAATGCTGCAGAAATGCTTTGGTACCCTTCCCCAGATCTGTGCCTCGACACAATCCTGTCTCGGAGCTCTACAGACAATTCCTTCGACCTCATGGCTTGGTTTTTGCTCTGACATCCACTGTCAACTGTGGGACCTTTATATAGACAGGTGTGCTTTTCCAAAGCAAGTCCAATCAATTTAATTTATGACAGGTGGACTCCAAGTTGTAGAAACATCTTTCTGAATATTCTGTGAAAATGTGAAATCAGCCTCAAGCTGTGAGAAACTTTACTGCTTGAATTATATAAAGACCTTGGAAAGAAGGAACTGGATGTGTTTGTCTTGATGAAATGGAGTTTACAGACATTACTAACAGAAAAACACAGTACTTTGTGGACAAGACATTACTAACAGAAAACACAGGACTTTGTAGTTTGTGGACAAGACATTACTAACAGAAAAACACAGGACTTTGTGGACAAGACATTACTAACAGAAAAACACAGGACTTTGTGGACAAGACATTACTAACAGAAAACAGGACTTTGTAGTTGATGGTTAAATACAAGACAAGATCCAAAAGGATCCATTATCAAGTCTTCCTGTTGTGTGTTTGTCTTGTAGGTGAGTGTGGCAGCGAAGATGGCCCAGCGCATGTCGTTCGGCTTCTACAAGTACAACAACATGGAGTTCGTCAGGATGAAGGGGCCGCAGGGCAAAGGTCACGCTGAGATGGCGGTCAGCCGGGTCCCGACGGAGACACGTCCCCTGCGGCACAGAGGAGGACCTGGACTCACCCCTACACGAGAGGGTAGGTAGAGTAGACAAATAGGCACGCACACACACATACGAGAGGGTTAGTATAATACACACACACACACACACACACACACACACACACACACACACACATACGAGAGGGTTAGTATAATACACACACACACACACACACGAGAGGGTTGGTATAATACACACACACACACACACACACACACACGAGAGGGTTAGTATAATACACACACACACACACACACACACACACGAGAGGGTTGGTATAATACACACACACACACACACACACACACAGAGGGTTGGTATAATACACACACACACACACACACACAAAAACGTGCATGGACACATTAGGAACACCTTCTCTTCCCATGACAGACTGACCAGGTGAATGCTGTGATCCCTGATTGATGTCACCTGTTAAATCCACTTCAGTCAGTGTAGATGAAGGGGAGGAGACGGTTGAAGAAGGATTTTTATACCTTGAGACAATTGAGACATGGACTGTGTTTGTGTGCCATTCAGCGGGTGAATGGGCAAGACAAAATATTTAAGTTCCTTTGAACGGGGTACGGTAGTAGGTGCCAGGCCATCCGGTTTGAGTCAAGAACTTCAACGCTGCTGGGTTTTTCACACTCAACAGTTTCCTGTGTGTATCAAGGATGGTCCACCACCCAAAGGACATCCAGCCAACTTGACACAACTGTGGGAAGCGTTGGAGTCAACATGGACCAGCTTCCCTGGGGAAGCGTTGGAGTCAACATGGACCAGCTTCCCTGGGGGAATGCTTTGGACTCCTTTAGAGTCCCATGCCCTGGACGAATTGAGGCTGTTCTGAGGGCAAAAGGGTGTAACTCAATATTAGGAACGTGTTCTTAATGTTTTGTACACTCAGTGTACACACTCAAACACAGGACACTAACCGTCCGCTAGACCAGAGGGTCGGGACGCTAACCGTCCGCTAGACCAGAGGGTCGGGACGCTAACCGTCCGCGAGACCAGAGGGTCGGGACGCCAACCGTCCGCTAGACATGCAGATCGCTGGAACACACTTCTATTCTGTAACGTGTGTGTGAGAGCATGCACACTTGTCCGTGCATTTACCACACAGGGAATAGAGGTGTGTGTGTGTGATTTATTGTGTCTTCAGTCACAGATGGGTTCTGTATGTCCTGAGGTTCTGTATGTCCTGAGGTTCTGTCCCCCTTTAACTGAGGTTCTGTCCCCCTTTAACTGAGGTTCTGTATGTCCTGGGATACTGTCCCCCTTTAACTGAGGTTCTGTATGTCCTGAGGTTCTGTCCCCCATTTAACTGAGGTTCTGTATGTCCTGAGATACTGTCCCCATTTAACTGAGGTTCTGTCCCCCTTTAACTGAGGTTCTGTATGTCCTGAGGTTCTGTCCCCCTTTAACTGAGGTTCTGTATGTCCTGAGGTACTGTCCCCCTTTAACTGAGGTTCTGTATGTCCTGAGATACTGTCCCCATTTAACTGAGGTTCTGTCCCCCTTTAACTGAGGTTCTGTATGTCCTGGGATACTGTCCCCATTTAACTGAGGTTCTGTCCCCCTTTAACTGAGGTTCTGTATGTCCTGAGGTTCTGTCCCCATTTAACTGAGGTTCTGTATGTCCTGAGGTTCTGTATGTCCTGAGATACTGTCCCCCTTTTAACTGAGGTTCTGTCCCCATTTAACTGAGGTTCTGTATGTCCTGAGGTTCTGTATGTCCTGAGGTTCTGTCCCCCTTTTAACTGAGGTTCTGTATGTCCTGAGGTTCTGTATGTCCTGAGGTTCTGTCCCCCTTTAACTGAGGTTCTGTATGTCCTGAGGTTCTGTATGTCCTGAGGTTCTGTCCCCCTTTAACTGAGGTTCTGTATGTCCTGAGGTTCTGTCCCCTTTAACTGAGGTTCTGTATGTCCTGAGGTTCTGTCCCCCATTTAACTGAGGTTCTGTCCCCCTTTAACTGAGGTTCTGTATGTCCTGAGGTTCTGTCCCCTTAACTGAGGTTCTGTCCCCCTTTAACTGAGGTTCTGTGTGATGTCCACTAGAGGATATCAGAGACTGGATTTGACTCAGTTGGAGGGGGGGGATAAATGGATTGACTTAAGTGTACTGGCATAGTCTTTAATACACAAAACCCAGTCTATTAAAAACCAATGAAACAACAGTATACTATTACAGAGTTACTGCCATGTTTAATACACTATTATATTACTACTGAGTTACTGCCATGTTTAATACACTATTATATTACTACAGAGTTACTGCCATGTTTAATACACTATTATATTACTACAGAGTTACTGCCATGTTTAATACACTATTATATTACTACAGAGTTACTGCCATGTTTAATACACTGTAGTATATTATATTACTACAGAGTTACTGCCATGTTTAATACACTATTATATTACTACAGAGTTACTGTCATGTTTAATACACTATTATATTACTACAGAGTTACTGCCATGTTTAATACACTATTATATTACTACAGAGTTACTGCCATGTTTAATACACTATTATATTACTACAGAGTTACTGCCATGTTTAATACACTATTATATTACTACAGAGTTACTGCCATGTTTAATACACTAGTATATTACTACAGAGTTACTGCCATGTTTAATACACTATTATATTACTACAGAGTTACTGCAATGTTTAATACACTATTATATTACTACAGAGTTACTGCCATGTTTAATACACTATTATATTACTACAGAGTTACTGCAATGTTTAATACACTATTATATTACTACAGAGTTACTGCCATGTTTAATACACTATTATATTACTACAGAGTTACTGCCATGTTTAATACACTGTAGTGTATTATATTAAATAACATTGCCACTGAGTTACTACAGTTTAACTACACAGGTATTAGAGCAACTAATTCGAACCATGTTCTTCCTCTTGGTAGTATTAGATATGTTGTGATTGGCTGTCTGTGTGTTTTCTCTGTAGTAGGTTGGTTTTGATTGGCTGTCCGTGTGCGCTCAATGTAGTAGGTTGGTTCTGATTGGCTGTCTGTTCTGTTTGGTCAGGTGACGCCATGTTCAGCACCCCTCCCACCCCGGAGAGGAACCGCCCTCGTTCTTCTCCCCTTCTCTCCGTCGGAAGGTCCCCAGGAACCGGATCACTGAGATGAAGAAGAGTCACTCAGCCAACGATAGTGAAGAGTTCTTCAGGGAAGAGGATGACGAGGTAATGATATTTTATACCCAAACACCACGTGTTGTGTGATTGTTGAAAATAGTGGAACCTGTGTTGAAAGATAGTGTAGAACCTGGATGTGTAGAGAGAGAGTGTAGAGAGAGAGTGTAGAACCTGGATGTAGAAGAGAGTAGAACCTGGATGTGTAGAACCTGGATGTGTAGAAGAGAGAGAGAGAGAGAGTGTAGAACCTGGATGTGTAGAACCTGGATGTGTAGAAGAGAAAGAGAGTGTAGAACCTGGATGTGTAGAAGAGAGAGAGTGTGTAGAACCTGGATGTGTAGAACCTGGATGTGTAGAAGAGAGAGAGAGTGTAGAACCTGGATGTGTAGAACCTGATGTGTAGAAGAGAAAGAGTGTAGAACCTGGATGTGTAGAAGAGTGAGAGTGTAGAACCTGGATAGAAGAGAGAGAGAGTGTAGAACCTGGATGTGTAGAAGAGAGAGAGAGAGGAACCTGTGTAGAAGAGAGAGAGAGTGTAGAACCTGGATGTGTAGAAGAGAGAGAGAGTGTAGAACCTGGATGTGAAGAAGAGAAAGAGAGTGTAGAACCTGGATGTGTAGAAGAGAGAGAGAGAGAGTGTAGAACCTGGATGTGTAGAAGAGAAAGAGAGTGTAGAACCTGGATGTGTAGAAGAGAGAGAGTAGAACCTGGATGTGTAGAAGAGAGAGAGTGTAGAACCTGGATGTGTAGAAGAGAGAGAGGATGTAGAACCTGGATGTAGAAGAGAGAGAGAGTAGAACCTGGATGTGTAGAACCTGGATGTGTAGAAGAGAAAGAGTGTAGAACCTGGATGTGTAGAAGAGAGAGAGAGAGTGTAGAACCTGTAGAACCTGGATGTGTAGAAGAAGAGAGAGAGAGAACCTGGAGAGAAGAGAGAGTGTAGAACCTGGATGTGAAGAGAGAGTAGAACCTGGATGTGTGTGTAGAACCTGGATGTGTAGAACCTGGATGTGAGAGAGAGAGAGTGTAGAACCTGGATGTGTAGAAGAGAGAGAGAGTGTAGAACCTGGATGTGTAGAAGAGAGAGAGAGAGTGTAGAACCTGTAGAACCTGGATGTGTAGAAGAGAGAGAGAGTGTAGAACCTGGATGTGTAGAACCTGGATGAGAGAAGAGAGAGAGTGTAGAACCTGGATGTAGAAGAGAGAGAAGAGAGGAGAGAGAGAGTGTAGAACCTGGATGTGTAGAGAGAGTAGAACCTGGATGTGTAGAAGAGAGAGAGAGAGTGTAGAACCTGGATGTGTAGAGAGAGAGAGAGAGTGTAGAACCTGGATGTGTAGAACCTGGAGAGAGTGTAGAACCTGGATGTGTAGAAGAGAGAGAGAGTGTAGAACCTGGATGTGTAGAAGAGAGTAGAACCTGGATGTGTAGAACCTGGATGTGTAGAAGAGAGAGAGAGAGAGAGAGAGTGTAGAACCTGGATGTGTAGAACCTGGATGTGTAGAGAGAGAGAGAGTGTAGAACCTGGATGTGTAGAACCTGGATGTGTAGAAGAGAGAGAGAGAGAGTGTAGAACCTGGATGTAGAAGAGAGAGAGAGAGAGTGTAGAACCTGGATGTAGAAGAGAGAGAGAGAGAGAGTGTAGAACCTGGATGTGAGAGAGAGAGAGAGAGAGAGTAGAACCTGGATGTGTAGAAGAGAGAGAGAGAGAGAGAGTGTAGAACCTGGATGTGTAGAAGAGAGAGAGAGAGTAGAACCTGGATGTGTAGAACCTGGATGTAGAAGAGAGAGAGAGAGAGAGTGTAGAACCTGGATGTGTAGAAAGAGAGAGAGAGAGAGTGTAGAACCTGGATGTGTAGAAGAGAGAGAGAGAGAGTGTGAACCTGGATGTGAGAGAGAGAGAGAGAGAACCTGGATGTGTAGAAAGAGAGAGAGAGAGAGAGTGTAGAACCTGGATGTGTAGAAGAAGAGAGAGAGAGAGAGAGAGTGTAGAACCTGGATGTGTAGAAGAGAGAGAGAGTGTAGAACCTGGATGTGTAGAAGAGAGAGAGAGAGAGTGTAGAACCTGGATGTGTAGAAGAGAGAGAGAGAGAGTGTAGAACCTGGATGTGTAGAAGAGAGAGAGAGAGAGAGTGTAGAACCTGGATGTGTAGAAGAGAGAGAGAGAGTGTAGAACCTGGATGTGTAGAAGAGAGAGAGAGAGTGTAGAACCTGGATGTGTAGAGAGAGAGAGAGAGAGTAGAACCTGGATGTGTAGAAGAGAGAGAGAGAGAGAGAGTGTAGAACCTGGATGTGTAGAAGAGAGAGAGAGAGAGAGTGTAGAACCTGGATGTGTAGAAGAGAGAGAGAGAGAGAGAGAGTGTAGAACCTGGATGTGTAGAAGAGAGAGAGAGAGAGAGTGTAGAACCTGGATGTGTAGAAGAGAGAGTGTAGAACCTGGATGTGTAGAAGAGAGAGAGAGAGAGTGTAGAACCTGGATGTGTAGAGAGAGAGAGAGTGTAGAACCTGGATGTGTAGAAGAGAGAGAGAGAGAGAGTGTAGAACCTGGATGTGTAGAACCTGGATGTGTAGAAGAGAGAGAGAGAGAGAGTGTAGAACCTGGATGTGTAGAAGAGAGAGAGAGAGAGAGAGTGTAGAACCTGGATGTGTAGAAGAGAGAGAGAGAGTGAGAACCTGGATGTGAAGAGAGAGAGTGTAGAACCTGGATGTGTAGAAGAGAGAGAGAGAGAGAGAGAGAGTGTAGAACCTGGATGTGTAGAAGAGAGAGAGAGAGAGAGAGTGTAGAACCTGGATGTGTAGAAGAGAGAGAGAGAGTGTAGAACCTGGATGTGTAGAAGAGAGTGTAGAAGAGAGAGAGTGTAGAACCTGGATGTGTAGAAGAGAGAGAGAGAGAAGATGTGTAGAACCTGGATGTGTAGAGAGAGAGAGAGAGTGTAGAACCTGGATGTAGAAGAGAGAGAGAGAGAGTGTAGAACCTGGATGTGTAGAAGAAGAGAGAGAGTGTAGAACCTGGATGTGTAGAAGAGAGAGAGAGAGAGGTAGAACCTGGATGTGTAGAAGAGAGAGAGAGAGTGTAGAACCTGGATGTGAGAGAGAGAGAGAGTGTAGAACCTGGATGTGTAGAAGAGAGAGAGAGAGAGAGAGAGAGACCTGGATGTGAGAGAGAGAGAACCTGGAGTGTAGAACCTGGATGTGTAGAGAAGAGAAGAGAGAGAGAGTGTAGAACCTGGATGTGTAGAAGAGAAGAAGAGAGAGAGAGTGTAGAACCTGGAGAGAAGAGAGAGAGAGAGAGTGTAGAACCTGGATGTGTAGAGAGAGAGAGAAGAGTGTAGAACCTGGATGTGTAGAAGAGAGAGAGAGTGTAGAACCTGGATGTGTAGAGAGAGAGAGAGTGTAGAACCTGGATGTGTAGAAGAGAGAGAGTGTAGAACCTGGATGTGTAGAGAGAGAGAGAGAGTGTAGAACCTGGATGTGAGAGAGAGAGAGTGTAGAAGAGAGAGAGAGAGAGAGTAGAACCTGGATGTGTAGGAGAGAGAGAGAGAGAGAGAGAGTAGAACCTGGATGTGTAGAAGAGTAGAGAGAGAGAGAGAGAGTGTAGAACCTGGATGTGTAGAGAGAGAGAGAGAGTGTAGAACCTGGATGTGTAGAAGAGAGAGAGAGAGTGTAGAACCTGGATGTGTTGACGAGAGTGTGTAGAACCAGGATGTTTTGAAGGGAGAGTGTAGAACCAGGATGTTTTGAAGGGAGAGTGTAGAACCAGAACGTTTTGAAGAGAGTGAGAGTGTTTAACCTATAACCTGGATTATGTGACCCCATGCAGACCTGTGTAACCAGTCCAACCTGCGGTCTCGCTCCCTGTCGGGTACAGGTCGGTCCCTGGTGGGATCTTGGCTCAAACTGAACCGTACGGAGGAGTACTTCCTGCTTTACTCCCACCTGACCTACGTCACCCTGCCGCTGCACCGCATCACCTCAGGTCAAGACCCACACTATCAGTCCCTAATGGTTCCCTATTACCCACACTATCAGTCCCTAATGGTTCCCTATCACCTCAGGTCCAGACCCACACCATCAGTCCCTAATGGTTCCCTATCACCTCAGGTCCAGACCCACACCATCAGTCCCTAATGGTTCCCTATTCCCTCAGGTCCAGATCCACACTATCAGTCCCTAATGCTTCCCTATTCCCTCAGGTCCAGATCCACACTATCAGTCCCTAATGGTTCCCTATCACCTCAGGTCCAGACCCACACTATCAGTCCCTAATGCTTCCCTATCACCTCAGGTCCAGACCCACACTATCAGTCCCTAATGGTTCCCTATCACCTCAGGTCCAGACCCACACCATCAGTCCCTAATGTTTCCCTATCACCTCAGGTCCAGATCCACACTATCAGTCCCTAATGGTTCCCTATCACCTCAGGTCCAGACCCACACCATCAGTCCCTAATGGTTCCCTATTCCCTCAGGTCCAGACCCACACCATCAGTCCCTAATGGTTCCCTATTCCCTCAGGTCCAGACCCACACCATCAGTCCCTAATGGTTCCCTATTCCCTCAGGTCCAGACCCACACCATCAGTCCCTAATGGTTCCCTATTCCCTCAGGTCCAGACCCACACCATCAGTCCCTAATGCTTCCCTATCACCTCAGGTCCAGACCCACACTATCAGTCCCTAATGGTTCCCTATCACCTCAGGTCCAGACCCACACCATCAGTCCCTAATGGTTCCCTATCACCTCAGGTCAAGACCCACACTATCAGTCCCTAATGGTTCCCTATCACCTCAGGTCCAGACCCACACTATCAGTCCCTAATGGTTCCCTATTACCTCGGGTCCAGACCCACACACCATCAGTCCCTAATGGTTCCCTATCACCTCAGGTCAAGACCCACACTATCAGTCCCTAATGGTTCCCTATTACCTCGGGTCCAGACCCACACACCATCAGTCCCTAATGTTTCCCTATCACCTCAGGTCAAGACCCACACTATCAGTCCCTAATGGTTCCCCGGGTCCAGACCCACACACCATCAGTCCCTAATGGTTCCCTATCACCTCAGGTCCAGACCCACACCATCAGTCCCTAATGGTTCCCTATCACCTCAGGTCAAGACCCACACTATCAGTCCCTAATGGTTCCCTATCACCTCAGGTCAAGACCCACACTATCAGTCCCTAATGGTTCCCTATTACCTCGGGTCCAGACCCACACACCATCAGTCCCTAATGGTTCCCTATCACCTCAGGTCAAGACCCACACTATCAGTCCCTAATGGTTCCCTATTACCTCGGGTCCAGACCCACACACCATCAGTCCCTAATGGTTCCCTATCACCTCAGGTCAAGACCCACACTATCAGTCCCTAATGGTTCCCTATTACCTCGGGTCCAGACCCACACACCATCAGTCCCTAATGGTTCCCTATCACCTCAGGTCCAGACCCACACACCATCCGTCCCTAATGGTTGACTATTCCCTCAGGTCCAGACCCACACTATCAGTCCCTAATGGTTCCCTATCACCTCAGGTCAAAACCCACACTATCAGTCCCTAATGGTTCCCTATCACCTCAGGTCAAAACCCACACCATCAGTCCCTAATGGGTCACTATCACCTCAGGTCCAGACCCACACACCATCAGTCCCTAATGGGTCACTATCACCTCAGGTCCAGACCCACACACCATCAGTCACTATCACCTCAGGTCCAGACCCACACACCATCAGTCCCTAATGGTTCCCTATCACCTCAGGTCCAGACCCACACACCATCCGTCCCTAATGGTTGACTATTCCCTCAGGTCCAGACCCACACACCATCAGTCACTATCACCTCAGGTCCAGACCCACACACCATCAGTCCCTAATGGTTCCCTATCACCTCAGGTCAAAACCCACACTATCAGTCCCTAATGGTTCCCTATCACCTCAGGTCAAAACCCACACCATCAGTCCCTAATGGGTCACTATCACCTCAGGTCCAGACCCACACACCATCAGTCCCTAATGGGTCACTATCACCTCAGGTCCAGACCCACACACCATCAGTCACTATCACCTCAGGTCCAGACCCACACTATCAGTCCCTAATGGTTCCCTATCACCTCAGGTCCAGACCCACACACCATCAGTCCCTAATGGGTCACTATCACCTCAGGTCCAGACCCACACACCATCAGTCCCTATTACCTCGGGTCCAGACCCACACACCATCAGTCCCTAATGGTTCCCTATCACCTCAGGTCAAGACCCACACTATCACCTCAGGTCAAGACCCACACCATCAGTCCCTAATGGTTCCCTATCACCTCAGGTCCAGACCCACACACCATCAGTCCCTAATGGTTCCCTATCACCTCAGGTCCAGACCCACACACCATCCGTCCCTAATGGTTCCCAATCACCTCAGGTCAAGACCCACACTATCAGTCCCTAATGGGTCACTATCACCGCAGGTCAAGACCCACACTATCAGTCCCTAATGGGTCACTATTCCCTCAGGTCCAGAACGACACTATCAGTCCCTAATGTTTCCCAATCACCTCAGGTCCAGACCCACACACCATCAGTCCCTAATGGGTCACTATTCCCTCAGGTCAAGACCCACACACCATCAGTCCCTAATGGGTTACTATTCCCTATCACCTCAGGTCCAGACCCACACACCATCAGTCCCTAATGGGTCACTATCACCTCAGGTCCAGACCTACACTATCAGTCCCTAATGGTTCACTATCACCTCAGGTCCAGACCCACACACCATCAGTCCCTAATGGGTCACTATTCCCTCAGGTCCAGACCCACACTATCAGTCCCTAATGGTTCCCTATCACCTCAGGTCCAGACCCACACTATCAGTCCCTAATGGGTCACTATTACCTCAGGTCCAGACCCACACACCATCAGTCACTATCACCTTAGGTCCAGACCCACACTATCAGTCCCTAATGGTTCCCTATTACCTCGGGTCCAGACCCACACACCATCAGTCCCTAATGGTTCCCTATCACCTCAGGTCCAGACCCACACTATCAGTCCCTAATGGGTCACTATTCCCTCAGGTCCAGACCCACACACCATCAGTCCCTATTACCTCAGGTCCAGACCCACACACCATCAGTCCCTAATGGTTCCCTATCACCTCAGGTCAAAACCCACACTATCAGTCCCTAATGGGTCACTATTCCCTCAGGTCCAGACCACACACCATCAGTCACTATCACCTCAGGTCCAGACCCACACACCATCAGTCCCTAATGGTTCCCTATCACCTCAGGTCAAACCCACACTATCAGTCCCTAATGGGTCACTATCACCTCAGGTCCAGACCCACACCATCAGTCCCTAATGGGTCACTATCACCTCAGGTCCAGACCCACACACCATCAGTCACTATCACCTCAGGTCCAGACCCACACTATCAGTCCCTAATGGTTCCCTATTACCTCGGGTCCAGACCCACACACCATCAGTCCCTAATGGTTCCCTATCACCTCAGGTCAAGACCCACACCATCAGTCCCTAATGGTTCCCTATTACCTCGGGTCCAGACCCCATCAGTCCCTAATGGTTCCCTATCACCTCAGGTCAAGACCCACACCATCAGTCCCTAATGTTTCCCAATCACCTCAGGTCCAGACCCACACACCATCCGTCCCTAATGGGTCACTATCACCTCAGGTCAAAACCCACACTATCAGTCCCTAATGGTTCCCTATCACCTCAGGTCAAAACCCACACTATCAGTCCCTAATGGGTCACTATCACCTCAGGTCAAGACCCACACTATCAGTCCCTAATGGGTCACTATTCCCTCAGGTCCAGACCCACACTATCAGTCCCTAATGGGTCACTATTCCCTCAGGTCAAGACCCACACTATCAGTCCCTAATGGTTCCCTATCACCTCAGGTCAAGACCCACACTATCAGTCCTTAATGGGTCACTATTCCCTCAGGTCAAGACCCACACTATCAGTCCCTAATGGTTCCCTATCACCTCAGGTCCAGACCCACACACCATCAGTCACTATCACCTTAGGTCAAAACCCACACACTATCAGTCCCTAATGGGTCACTATTCCCTCAGGTCCAGACCCACACACTATCAGTCCCTATTCCCTATAACCTCAGGTCCAGACCCACACCATCAGTCACTATCCCTCAGGTCCAGACCCACACACCATCAGTCACTATCACCTCAGGTCCAGACCCACACACCATCAGTCCCTAATGGTTCCCTATCACCTCAGGTCCAGACCCCACACCATCAGTCACTATCACCTCAGGTCCAGACCCACACACCATCAGTCCCTAATGGTTCCCTATCACCTCAGGTCAAGACCCACACCATCAGTCCCTAATGGGTCACTATTACCCACACTATCAGTCCCTAATGGTTCCCTATTACCTCGGGTCCAGACCCACACACCATCAGTCCCTAATGGTTCCCTATCACCTCAGGTCAAGACCCACACCATCAGTCCCTAATGGGTCACTATTACCCACACTATCAGTACCTAATGGTTCCCTATCACCTCAGGTCAAGTCCCACACACCATCAGTCACTATCACCTTAGGTCAAGACCCACACACTATCAGTCCCTAATGGGTCACTATTCCCTCAGGTCCAGACCCACACACTATCAGTCCCTATTCCCTATAACCTCAGGTCCAGACCCACACACCATCAGTCCCTAATGGGTCACTATCACCTCAGGTCCAGACCCACACTATCAGTCCCTAATGGGTCACTATCACCTCAGGTCCAGACCCACACTATCAGTCCCTAATGGTTCACTATCACCTCAGGTCAAGACCCACACTATCAGTCCCTAATGGTTCACTATCACCTCAGGTCCAGACCCACACTATCAGTCCCTAATGGTTCACTATCACCTTAGGTCCAGACCCACACTATCAGTCCCTAATGGTTCCCTATTACCTCGGGTCCAGACCCACACCATCAGTCCCTAATGGTTCCCTATCACCTCAGGTCAAGACCCACACCATCAGTCCCTAATGGTTCACTATTACCCACACTATCAGTACCTAATGGTTCCCTATCACCTTAGGTCCAGACCCACACTATCAGTCCCTAATGGTTCCCTATTACCTCAGGTCCAGACCCACACCATCAGTCCCTAATGGTTCCCTATCACCTCAGGTCCAGACCCACACTATCAGTCCCTAATGGGGCCCTGTTCCCCATTAGTCACATGCACAGGGTTGCAGATGTAAACTGAACAAAGATTTTACTGAGTTCCAGTTCATAGAAGGAAATGAATGAGGCCTTTATCTATGGATTTGACATGACTGGGCAGGGTGGGGGGGGGGGTAAATGTCCATTGGGGGGGCATCTTGGGATAACAGCCTGAGCTAGAGAGAGTGAAAATGTTCTGACAACACAACAGCCAGCTGGTCTGGCCATGCTCTGAGGGTGCGGCTCGGGTCTTCAAATCTTGATTCTTTACACTTTCTAGAGGACAGGGAGCCATTATGGGCTTTCCCTGTCGTGTGAATTACAGTATTGACTGCTCATTGACTGCTCATTGACTCTGTTGTCTGTCATCAGATATCCTGGAGGTGAGACAGAAGCCCATCCTGATGACATAGCAGATCAGAGCCTCCCTACGAAGTGCCTTCCTGCATCACTACAACCACCACTACAACCCAGTGGTGAGATGGGAAACTACAGCAGCATTACCGCCATCTGGTGGTGACATGGAGGAATTACAGCAACATTACCACCATCTGGGGTGAGATGGAGGAATTACAGCAACACCCATCTGGTGGCGAGACAGAACTACAACCAAACCTGAGTCAATGGCAAGAGGTGACTAAAAAACAACTTTGGAACAATGAAAACCAGCCAATCAAAAAGTGCCTCTTCCCTCTGTCAAGTTCGATGAGGATTCGCCGGTGGGTGTGAGGCGGTCGCCAGGGAAATGGGCATAGCAACCCACCTGTCCTGTCAGGATCACATGGTCGTGAAGTGCCGTGCCATTGGCTGAACTCTGACCTGGAACTAAAATGCTTTAGAATGTCTCTGGACAAATCTAAAATGGAACTCTATTCCCAGTTTAGTGCACTAACGTTGGCCTTAGCCCCAATGTGGACTCTGATCTAAAGTAAGTGCTCTATAAAAGGAACAGGGTGCCATTTTGGACAACGTCTCCTGTTTTCTTGTAAATATCCTGCTGCTTAACTATTCACTGATACGCCTTTAGGAAAGGTCACGCTTCTTCTGATGGGAACATAAAGCTTCTGTCTGTTTTGTCGTTGCGTGTTTGTGTTTCTATCTGCGAGGCGGAGAAGGTTAAAGAGTGGCGATGTGTGTCTACAACGTTGTCTCAGTCCCAGGGCTTTGTGGATGTGTGTCTCAGTCCCAGGGCTTTGTGGATGTGTGTCTACGTCCCAGGGCTTTGTGGATGTGTCTCAGTCCCAGGGCTTTGTGGATGTGTCTCAGTCCCAGGGCTTTGTGGATGTGTGTCTCAGTCCCAGGGCTTTGTGGATGTGCGTCTCAGTCCCAGGGCTTTGTGGATGTGTGTCTCAGTCCCAGGGCTTTGTGGATGTGTGTCTCAGTCCCAGGGCTTTGTGGATGTGTGTCTCAGTCCCAGGGCTTTGTGGATGTGTGTCTCAGTCCCAGGGCTTTTGGATGTGTGTCTCCATCCCAGGGCTTTGTGTCTCCATCCCAGGGCTTTGTGGATGTGCGTCTCAGTCCCAGGGCTTTGTGGATGTGTGTCTCAGTCCCAGGGCTTTGTGGATGTGTGTCTCAGTCCCAGGGCTTTGTGGATGTGTGTCTCAGTCCCAGGGCTTTGTGGATGTGTGTCTTCAGTCTGTCAGCACACCACTGGCACATAAAGGATGTTCCTCTTCCAGAATGGCACCGTATTGACCAGGGAGTTGGTTTCCATCAGGCTCACATTCTGGAGATCCTTCAACTCTTCAGTTTAACATGACGAACTTTCAACAGGGAACTGAAATTATCATCTATATAAAACAATGACTTGGAAATTCACACACACGCGAAAGAGGAGGATTTTCCTCAGCACTGGAACAAGATGGCTGAATATAGAAACACAGGGCTTGCTGATACTCCACTTTAGTAGCCGTAGATACTAAACCCTGTTTCTGTCTGGTCTCGTCCCCAGGCTGCCGTTGCTGTTACGTAGAGCCTGGTAACTGTGGGACTGTCTGGAACTAAGGGGGTGTGGATTTACTGAGTGATATGCTAATCAATTCAAATTCTGGAGCGAATCACACGACTGAGGAGGGAGCGATCCTGGGATAGTTGTATTTATGGAAGCCCATTCCTGCCACCCAAAATACAATGTCGACACTGCCTCAACATGTTGAGCTTCTAACTAAAACCATTTAGACAGAACATACATACACTACATGGACACCTGGTCGTCAAACATCTCATTTCAAAATCATGAGCATTAGTATGGAGTTGGGTCTCGTCCCCCTTTGCTGCTGAAACAGCCTCCACTCTTCTGGGAAGGCTTTCCACTAGATGTTGGAACATTACATAACAGCCTCCACTCTTCTGGGAAGGCTTTCCACTAGATGTTGGAACATTGCTGCTATAACAGCCTCCACTCTTCTGGGAAGGCTTTCCACTAGATGTTGGAACATTGCTGCTATAACAGCCTCCACTCTTCTGGGAAGGCTTTCCACTAGATGTTGGAACATTGCTGCTATAACAGCCTCCACTCTTCTGGGAAGGCTTTCCGCTAGATGTTGGAACATTGCTGTGGGGACTTGCTTCCATTCAGCCACAAGAGCATTAGTGAGGTCAGGCACCGATGTTGAGCTATTAGGTCTGGCTCGCAGTCGTTGTTCCAATTCATCCCAAAGGTGTTTGATGGGGTTGAGGTCAGGGTTCTGTGCAGGCCAGTCAAGTTCTTCCACACCGATCTCGACACACCACTTTTGTATGGACCTCACTTAGTGCACTGGGGGCATTGTCATGGTGAAACAGGAAAGGGCCTTCCCCAAACTGCTTCCATAGTTAGTTTGGAACTCGGTAGTGAGTGTTGCCATGGTGAAACAGGAAAGGGCCTCCATAGTTAATTTGGAACTCGGTAGTGAGTGTTGCCAGTGTTCAGCACTCGGCGGTCCCGTTCTGTGGCCTACCACAGCCGTTGTTGCTCCTAGACGTTTTCCATTTCACACTGACAGTTCACCGGGGCAGCACGAGCAGGGCAGAAATTTGACCAACTGACTTGTCGAAATAGCCAAATCCACTAATTTGAAGGGGTGTCCACATACTTCTGTGTATATACATACTCTGTGGTGAATGCTATCTATCCACATTGCAGAGTCCATTGCTGAACTGGCATTTGCCCCAACACTTTATATTGTTTAATAAAATAATTGACACAAAAGCATTGGTGTTAAGACTGATTTGTTAACTCCTGCTTCAGTCTGATGAACCACAGCTGGTCTAGAGTAGCCTACTGATAAACCACAGCTGGTCTAGAGTAGCCTACTGATGAACCACAGCTGGTCTAGAGTAGTCTACTGATAAACCACAGCTGGTCTAGAGTAGTCTACTGATAAACCACAGCTGGTCTAGAGTATCCTACTGATAAACCACAGCTGGTCTAGAGTAGCCTACTGATGAACCACAGCTGGTCTAGAGTAGCCTACTGATAAACCACAGCTGGTCTAGAGTATCCTACTGATGAACCACAGCTGGTCTAGAGTAGTCTACTGATAACAACCACAGCTGGTCTAGAGTATCCTACTGATAAACCACAGCTGGTCTAGAGTAGTCTACTAATAAACCACAGCTGGTCTAGAGTATCCTACTGATAAACCACAGCTGGTCTAGAGTATCCTACTGATAAACCACAGCTGGTCTAGAGTAGCCTACTGGCAACAACCACAGCTGGTCTAGAGTATCCTACTGATAAACCACAGCTGGTCTAGAGTAGCCTACTGATAAACCACAGCTGGTCTAGAGTATCCTACTGATAAACCACAGCTGGTCTAGAGTAGCCTACTGATGAACCACAGCTGGTCTAGAGTATCCTACTGATAAACCACAGCTGGTCTAGAGTATCCTACTGATAAACCACAGCTGGTCTAGAGTAGCCTACTGGTAACAACCACAGCTGGTCTAGAGTATCCTACTGATAAACCACAGCTGGTCTAGAGTAGTCTACTGATAAACCACAGCTGGTCTAGAGTAGCCTACTGATAAACCACAGCTGGTCTAGAGTATCCTACTGATAAACCACAGCTGGTCTAGAGTATCCTACTGATAAACCACAGCTGGTCTAGAGTAGCCAACTGATAAACCACAGCTGGTCTAGAGAAGCCAACTGATAAACCACAGCTGGTCAAGAGTATCTAACTGGTAACAACCACAGCTGGTCTAGAGTATCCTACTGATAAACCACAGCTGGTCTAGAGTATCCTACTGATAAACCACAGCTGGTCAAGAGTATCCTACTGATGAACCACAGCTGGTCTAGAGTATCCTACTGATAAACCACAGCTGGTCTAGAGTAGCCTACTGTTAACAACCACAGCTGGTCTAGAGTATCCTACTGATAAACCACAGCTGGTCTAGAGTATCCTACTGATAAACCACAGCTGGTCTAGAGTATCCTACTGATAAACCACAAATGGTCTAGAGTAGCCTACTGATAAACCCTGCTGATCTAGAGTAGCCTACTGATAAACCACAGCTGGTCTAGAGTATCCTACTGATAAACCACAGCTGGTCTAGAGTATCCTACTGATAAACCACAGCTGATCTAGAGTATCCTACTGATAAACCACAGCTGATCTAGAGTAGCCTACTGATCAACCACAGCTGGTCTAGAGTAGCCTACTGATAAACCACAGCTGGTCTAGAGTATCCTACTGATAACCCACAGCTGGTCTAGAGTATCTAACTGGTATCAACCACAGCTGGTCTAGAGTAGCCTACTGATAAACCACAGCTGGTCTAGAGTATCCTACTGATAAACCACAGCTGGTCTAGAGTATCCTACTGATAAACCACAGCTGATCTAGAGTATCCTACTGATGAACCACAGCTGGTCTAGAGTATCCTACTGGTAACAACCACAGCTGGTCTAGAGTATCCTACTGATAAACCACAGCTGGTCTAGAGTAGCCTACTGATAAACCACAGCTGGTCTAGAGTATCCTACTGATAAACCACAGCTGGTCTAGAGTATCTAACTGGTAACAACCACAGCTGGTCTAGAGTAGCCTACTGATAAACCACAGCTGGTCTAGAGTATCCTACTGATAAACCACAGCTGGTCTAGAGTAGCCTACTGATAAACCACAGCTGGTCTAGAGTAGCCTACTGGTAAACCACAGCTGGTCTAGAGTATCCTACTGATAAACCACAGCTGGTCTAGAGTAGTCTACTGATAAACCACAGCTGGTCTAGAGTATCCTACTGATAAACCACAGCTGGTCTAGAGTATCCTACTGATGAACCACAGCTGGTCTAGAGTAGCCTACTGATGAACCACAGCTGGTCTAGAGTATCCTACTGATAAACCACAGCTGGTCTAGAGTATCCTACTGATAAACCACAGCTGGTCTAGAGTATCCTACTGATGAACCACAGCTGGTCTAGAGTATCCTACTGATAAACCACAGCTGGTCTAGAGTATCCTACTGATAAACCACAGCTGGTCTAGAGTAGCCTACTGGTAACAACCACAGCTGGTCTAGAGTATCCTACTGATAAACCACAGCTGGCCTAGAGTAGTCTACTGATGAACCACAGCTGGTCTAGAGTATCCTACTGATGAACCACAGCTGGTCTAGAGAAGCCTACTGGTAACAACCACAGCTGATCTAGAGTATCCTACGGATGAACCACAGCTGGTCTAGAGTATCCTACTGATAAACCACAGCTGGTCTAGAGTATCCTACTGATGAACCACAGCTGGTCTAGAGTATCCTACTGATAAACCACAGCTGGTCTAGAGTAGCCTACTGATGAACCACAGCTGGTCTAGAGTAGCCAACTGATAAACCACAGCTGGTCTAGAGTAGCCTACTGATAACAACCACAGCTGGTCTAGAGTAGCCTACTGATAACAACCACAGCTGGTCTAGAGTATCCTACTGATAAACCACAGCTGGTCTAGAGTAGCCTACTGATAACAACCACAGCTGGTCTAGAGTAGCCTACTGATAACAACCACAGCTGGTCTAGAGTATCCTACTGATAAACCACAGCTGGTCTAGAGTAGCCTACTGATAAACCACAGCTGGTCTAGAGTAGCCAACTGATAAACCACAGCTGGTCTAGAGTATCCTACTGATAAACCACAGCTGGTCTAGAGTAGCCTACTGATAAACCACAGCTGGTCTAGAGTAGCCAACTGATAAACCACAGCTGGTCTAGAGTAGCCTACTGATAACAACCACAGCTGGTCTAGAGTAGCCTACTGATAACAACCACAGCTGGTCTAGAGTATCCTACTGATAAACCACAGCTGGTCTAGAGTAGTCTACTGATAACAACCACAGCTGGTCTAGAGTATCCTACTGATAAACCACAGCTGGTCTAGAGTATCCTACTGATAAACCACAGCTGGTCTAGAGTATCCTACTGATAAACCACAGCTGGTCTAGAGTATCCTACTGATAAACCACAGCTGGTCTAGAGTATCCTACTGATAAACCACAGCTGGTCTAGAGAAGCCAACTGATAAACCACAGCTGGTCTAGAGAAGCCTACTGATAAACCACAGCTGGTCTAGAGTATCTAACTGGTAACAACCACAGCTGGTCTAGAGTATCCTACTGATAAACCACAGCTGGTCTAGAGTATCCTACTGATAAACCACAGCTGGTCTAGAGTATCCTACTGATGAACCACAGCTGGTCTAGAGTATCCTACTGATGAACCACAGCTGGTCTAGAGAAGCCTACTGGTAACAACCACAGCTGATCTAGAGTATCCTACGGATGAACCACAGCTGGTCTAGAGTATCCTACTGATAAACCACAGCTGGTCTAGAGTATCCTACTGATAAACCACAGCTGGTCTAGAGTAGCCTACTGATAAACCACAGCTGGTCTAGAGTATCCTACTGATAAACCACAGCTGGTCTAGAGAAGCCAACTGATAAACCACAGCTGGTCTAGAGTATCCTACTGATAAACCACAGCTGGTCTAGAGTAGCCTACTGATAAACCCCAGCTGGTCTAGAGTAGCCTACTGATAAACCACAGCTGATCTAGAGTAGCCTACTGATCAACCACAGCTGGTCTAGAGTAGCCTACTGATAAACCACAGCTGATCTAGAGTATCCTACTGATAAACCACAGCTGATCTAGAGTAGCCTACTGATAAACCACAGCTGATCTAGAGTATCCTACTGATAAACCACAGCTGGTCTAGAGTAGCCTACTGATAACAACCACAGCTGGTCTAGAGTATCCTACTGATAAACCACAGCTGGTCTAGAGTATCCTACTGATAAACCACAGCTGGTCTAGAGTATCCTACTGATAAACCACAGCTGGTCTAGAGTAGCATACTGATAAACCACAGCTGGTCTAGAGTATCCTACTGATGAACCACAGCTGGTCTAGAGTATCCTACTGATAAACCACAGCTGGTCTAGAGTATCCTACTGATAAACCACAGCTGGTCTAGAGTATCCTACTGATAAACCACAGCTGGTCTAGAGTAGTCTACTGATAACAACCACAGCTGGTCTAGAGTAGTCTACTGATAAACCACAGCTGGTCTAGAGTAGTCTACTGATGAACCACAGCTGGTCTAGAGTATCCTACTGATAACAACCACAGCTGGTCTAGAGTAGTCTACTGATAAACCACAGCTGGTCTAGAGTAGTCTACTGATAAACCACAGCTGGTCTAGAGTAGTCTACTGATAACAACCACAGCTGGTCTAGAGTATCCTACTGATAAACCACAGCTGGTCTAGAGTAGCCTACTGATGAACCACAGCTGGTCTAGAGTAGTCTACTGATAAACCACAGCTGGTCTAGAGTATCCTACTGATAAACCACAGCTGGTCTAGAGTAGCCTACTGATAAACCACAGCTGGTCTAGAGTATCCTACTGATAAACCACAGCTGGTCTAGAGTATCCTACTGATAAACCACAGCTGGTCTAGAGTATCCTACTGATAAACCACAGCTGGTCTAGAGTATCCTACTGATAAACCACAGCTGGTCTAGAGTATCCTACTGATAAACCACAGCTGGTCTAGAGTATCCTACTGATGAACCACAGCTGGTCTAGAGTAGCCTACTGATGAACCACAGCTGGTCTAGAGTATCCTACTGATAAACCACAGCTGGTCTAGAGTAGTCTACTGATAACAACCACAGCTGGTCTAGAGTATCCTACTGATAAACCACAGCTGGTCTAGAGTATCCTACTGATAAACCACAGCTGGTCTAGAGTATCCTACTGATGAACCACAGCTGGTCTAGAGTATCCTACTGATAAACCACAGCTGGTCTAGAGTATCCTACTGATAAACCACAGCTGGTCTAGAGTATCCTACTGATAAACCACAGCTGGTCTAGAGTAGCCTACTGATGAACCACAGCTGGTCTAGAGTAGCCAACTGATAAACCACAGCTGGTCTAGAGTAGTCTACTGATAACAACCACAGCTGGTCTAGAGTATCCTACTGATGAACCACAGCTGGTCTAGAGTAGCCTACTGATAAACCACAGCTGGTCTAGAGTATCCTACTGATAAACCACAGCTGGTCTAGAGTAGCCAACTGATAAACCACAGCTGGTCTAGAGTAGCCAACTGATAAACCACAGCTGGTCTAGAGTATCCAACTGATAAACCACAGCTGGTCTAGAGTATCCTACTGATGAAGTTAAGTTAGTTAAGATTCCCCACTTCTCTGTGGTTTAAGTTAGTTAAGATTCCCCACTTCTCTGTGGTTAAAGTTAGTTAAGATTCCCCACTTCTCTGTGGTTTAAGTTAGTTAAGATTCCCCACTTCTCTGTGGTTTAAGTTAGTTAAGATTCTCCACTTCTCTGTGGTTAAGATGACGGAGAGAGTTGAGAACCCCCCCCCCTAGTGTTATAACTGCTGGTCCAAAGCTGTGAGAGAGAACCCCCCTAGTGTTATAACTGCTGGTCCAAAGCTGTAGAGAGAACCCCCCCCCTAGTATTATAACTGCTGGTCCAAAGCTGTAGAGAGAACCCCCCTGTCTCAGTATTATAACTGCTGGTCCAAAGCTGTAGAGAGCTCCCCCCCCCGTCTCAGTATTATAACTGCTGGTCCAAAGCTGTAGAGAGAACCCCCCTGTCTCAGTATTATAACTGCTGGTCCAAAGCTGTAGAGAGAACCCCCCTGTCTCAGTATTATAACTGCTGGTCCAAAGCTGTAGAGAGAACCCCCCCCCTGTCTTAGTGTTATAACTGCTGGTCCAAAGCTGTAGAGAACCCCCCCTGTCTCAGTATTATAACTGCTGGTCCAAAGCTGTAGAGAGAACCCCCCTGTCTCAGTATTATAACTGCTGGTCCAAAGCTGTAGAGAGACCCCCCCCTGTCTCAGTATTATAACTGCTGGTCCAAAGCTGTAGAGAGAACCCCCTGTCTCAGTGTTACAACTGCTGGTCCAAAGCTGTAGAGAGAACCCCCCCCTGTCTCAGTGTTACAACTGCTGGTCCAAAGCTGTAGAGAGAACCCCCCCCCTGTCTCAGTGTTATAACTGCTGGTCCAAAGCTGTAGAGAGAACCCCCCCCCGTCTCAGTATTATAACTGCTGGTCCAAAGCTGGCTGTAGAGAGAACCCCCCTGTCTCAGTATTATAACTGCTGGTCCAAAGCTGGCTGTAGAGAGAACCCCCCCCCCGTCTCAGTGTTATAACTGCTGGTCCAAAGCTGTAGAGAGAACCCCCCCCGTCTCAGTATTATAACTGCTGGTCCAAAGCTGTAGAGAGAACCCCCCCCCCCCCGTCTCAGTATTATAACTGCTGGTCCAAAGCTGTAGAGAGAACCCCCTGTCTCAGTATTATAACTGCTGGTCCAAAGCTGTAGAGAGAACCCCCCCGTCTCAGTGTTATAACTGCTGGTCCAAAGCTGTAGAGAGAACCCCCCCCCTGTCTCAGTATTATAACTGCTGGTCCAAAGCTGTAGAGAGACCCCCCCCGTCTCAGTGTTATAACTGCTGGTCCAAAGCTGTAGAGAGAACCCCGTCTCAGTGTTATAACTGCTGGTCCAAAGCTGTAGAGAGAACCCCCCCTGTCTCAGTATTATAACTGCTGGTCCAAAGCTGTAGAGAGAACCCCCCCCGTCTCAGTGTTATAACTGCTGGTCCAAAGCTGTAGAGAGAACCCCCGTCTCAGTGTTATAACTGCTGGTCCAAAGCTGTAGAGAGAACCCCCCTGTCTCAGTATTATAACTACTGGTCCAAAGCTGTAGAGAGAACCCCCCTGTCTCAGTATTATAACTGCTGGTCCAAAGCTGTAGAGAACCCCCCTCCCCCGTCTCAGTGTTATAACTGCTGGTCCAAAGCTGTAGAGAGTCCCCCCCCGTCTCAGTGTTATAACTGCTGGTCCAAAGCTGTAGAGAGAACCCCCCTGTCTCAGTATTATAACTGCTGGTCCAAAGCTGTAGAGAGAACCCCCTGTCTCAGTATTATAACTGCTGGTCCGAAGCTGTAGAGAGAACCCCCTGTCTCAGTATTATAACTGCTGGTCCAAAGCTGTAGAGAGAACCCCCCTGTCTCAGTATTATAACTGCTGGTCCAAAGCTGTAGAGAGAACCCCCCCGTCTCAGTATTATAACTGCTGGTCCAAAGCTGTAGAGAGAAACCCCCCTGTCTCAGTGTTATAACTGCTGGTCCAAAGCTGTAGAGAGAACCCCCTGTCTCTCAGTATTATAACTGCTGGTCCAAAGCTGGCTGTAGAGAGAACCCCCCTAGTATTATAACTGCTGGTCCAAAGCTGTAGAGAGAACCCCCCTCCCCCCTGTCTCAGTATTATAACTGCTGGTCCAAAGCTGTAGAGAGAACCCCCCCCTCCCCCTGTCTCAGTGTTATAACTGCTGGTCCAAAGCTGTAGAGAGAACCCCCCCGTCTCAGTATTATAACTGCTGGTCCAAAGCTGTAGAGAGAACCCCCCTGTCTCAGTATTATAACTGCTGGTCCAAAGCTGTAGAGAGAACCCCCCTCCCCCTGTCTCAGTATTATAACTGCTGGTCCAAAGCTGTAGAGAGAACCCCCCCCCGTCTCAGTATTATAACTGCTGGTCCAAAGCTGTAGAGAGAACCCCCCTGTCTCAGTATTATAACTGCTGGCCCAAAGCTGTAGAGAGAACCCCCCCCTCCCCTGTCTCAGTATTATAACTGCTGGTCCAAAGCTGTAGAGAGAACCCCCCCCCCTGTCTTAGTGTTATAACTGCTGGTCCAAAGCTGTAGAGAGAACCCCCCTCCCCCTGTCTCAGTATTATAACTGCTGGTCCAAAGCTGTAGAGAGAACCCCCCTGTCTTAGTGTTATAACTGCTGGTCCAAAGCAGTAGAGATAACCCCCCTGTCTCAGTATTATAACTGCTGGTCCAAAGCTGTGAGAGAACCCCCCTGTCTCAGTATTATAACTGCTGGTCCAAAGCTGTAGAGAGAACCCCCCCCCCTGTCTCAGTATTATAACTGCTGGTCCAAAGCTGTAGAGAGAACCTCCCCCCTAGTATTATAACTGCTGGTCCAAAGCTGTAGAGAGAACCCCCCCCTAGTATTATAACTGCTGGTCCAAAGCTGTAGAGAGAACCCCCCCCGTCTCAGTATTATAACTGCTGGTCCAAAGCTGTAGAGAGAACCCCCCTGTCTCAGTATTATAACTGCTGGTCCAAAGCTGTAGAGAGAACCCCCCTGTCTCAGTGTTATAACTGCTGGTCCAAAGCTGTAGAGAGAACCCCCCCCGTCTCAGTATTATAACTGCTGGTCCAAAGCTGTAGAGAGAACCCCCCTGTCTCAGTATTATAACTGCTGGTCCAAAGCTGTAGAGAGAACCCCCCCCTGTCTCAGTATTATAACTGCTGGTCCAAAGCTGTAGAGAACCCCCCCCTGTCTCAGTGTTATAACTGCTGGTCCAAAGCTGTAGAGAGAACCCCCCCCCCTGTCTCAGTATTATAACTGCTGGTCCAAAGCTGTAGAGAGAACCCCCCGTCTCAGTATTATAACTGCTGGTCCAAAGCAGTAGAGAGAACCCCCTGTCTCAGTATTATAACTGCTGGTCCAAAGCTGTAGAGAACCCCCCCCTGTCTCAGTATTATAACTGCTGGTCCAAAGCTGTAGAGAGAACCCCCCCTGTCTCAGTATTATAACTGCTGGTCCAAAGCTGTAGAGAGAACCCCCCCCCCCCTGTCTCAGTATTATAACTGCTGGTCCAAAGCTGTGAGAGAACCCCCCCCTGTCTCAGTATTATAACTGCTGGTTCAAAGCTGTAGAGAACCCCCCTGTCTCAGTATTATGACTGCTGGTCCAAAGCTGTAGAGAGAACCCCCCTGTCTCAGTGTTACAACTGCTGGTCCAAAGCTGTAGAGAGAACCCCCCTGTCTCAGTGTTACAACTGCTGGTCCAAAGCTGAGAGAACCCCCCCCTGTCTCAGTGTTATAACTGCTGGTCCAAAGCTGTACAACTAGAACCCCCCGTCTCAGTATTATAACTGCTGGTCCAAAGCTGTAGAGAGAACCCCCCTGTCTCAGTATTATAACTGCTGGTCCAAAGCTGTAGAGAGAACCCCCCCCGTCTCAGTATTATAACTGCTGGTCCAAAGCTGTAGAGAGAACCCCCCCGTCTCAGTATTATAACTGCTGGTCCAAAGCTGTAGAGAGACCCCCCACCCTGTCTCGGTATTATAACTGCTGGTCCAAAGCTGTAGAGAGAACCCCCCCCCCTGTCTCAGTGTTATAACTGCTGGTCCAAAGCTGTGAGAGAACCCCCCCCTGTCTCAGTATTATAACTGCTGGTCCAAAGCTGTAGAGAGAACCCCCTGTCTCAGTGTTATAACTGCTGGTCCAAAGCTGTGAGAGAACCCCCCTGTCTCAGTATTATAACTGCTGGTCCAAAGCTGGCTGTAGAGAGAACCCCCCCCCCTAGTATTATAACTGCTGGTCCAAAGCTGTAGAGAGAACCCCCCCCTCCCCCTGTCTCAGTATTATAACTGCTGGTCCAAAGCTGTAGAGAGAACCCCCCCCTGTTTCAGTGTTATAACTGCTGGTCCAAAGCTGTAGAGAGAACCCCCCTGTCTCAGTATTATAACTGCTGGTCCAAAGCTAGAGAGAACCCCCTCCCCCCCTGTGGGAGTATTATAACTGCTGGTCCAAAGCTGTAGAGAGAACCCCCCCTGTCTCGGTATTATAACTGCTGGTCCAAAGCTGTAGAGAGAACCCCCCTCCCCCCTCACCCGGTATTATAACTGCTGGTCCAAAGCTGTAGAGAGAACCCCCTCCCCCTGTCTGGAGGGGTATTATAACTGCTGGTCCAAAGCTGTAGAGAGAACCCCCCTCCCCCTGTCTCGGTATTATAACTGCTGGTCCAAAGCTGTAGAGAGAACCCCCCCTGTCTCAGTATTATAACTGCTGGTCCAAAGCTGTAGAGAGAACCCCCCCCCCCCCTGTCTCAGTGTTATAACTGCTGGTCCAAAGCAGTAGAGAGAACCCCCCTGTCTCAGTATTATAACTGCTGGTCCAAAGCTGTAGAGAGAACCCCCCCCCCCTGTCTCAGTATTATAACTGCTGGTCCAAAGCTGTAGAGAGAACCCCCCCACCCCTGTCTCAGTATTATAACTGCTGGTCCAAAGCTGTAGAGAGAACCCCCCTCCCCCTGTCTCAGTATTATAACTGCTGGTCCAAAGCTGTAGAGAGAACCCCCCTCCCCCTGTCCCTGTCTCAGTATTATAACTGCTGGTCCAAAGCTGTAGAGAGAACCTCCCCCCCCCCACCCCTGTCTCAGTATTATAACTGCTGGTCCAAAGCTGTAGAGAGAACCTCCCCCCTGTCTCAGTATTATAACTGCTGGTCCAAAGCTGTAGAGAGAACCCCCTGTCTCAGTATTATAACTGCTGGTCCAAAGCTGTAGAGAGAACCCCCCCGTCTCAGTATTATAACTGCTGGTCCAAAGCTGTAGAGAGAACCCCCCCCCCTGTCTCAGTATTATAACTGCTGGTCCAAAGCTGTAGAGAGAACCCCCCTGTCTCAGTATTATAACTGCTGGTCCAAAGCTGTAGAGAGAACCCCCCCCCTGTCTCAGTATTATAACTGCTGGTCCAAAGCTGTAGAGAGAACCCCCTCCCCCTGTCTCGGTATTATAACTGCTGGTCCAAAGCTGTAGAGAGAACCCCCCTCCCCCTCACCCGGTATTATAACTGCTGGTCCAAAGCTATAGAGGGAACCCCCCCCTCCCCTGTCCCGGTATTATAACTGCTGTGTAGTTGATACGAGGGCTGAATGTATCCGCTCTGTTTAAATAAGTCTCATCACAAATGGCTCCCTATATAGTGCATTTATCAAAAGGTAGTGCACTATGTAGGGAATAGGGCACCATTTGGGATAGAGGCATCAGATTTGATAACTTGAGTTTGTGATGCTTCTCTTGGCACTAGAGAACCCATCTCTGTCTGGCTGCTGTGGCACCGACAACCGATCCCAACGCTTCTTAACTTTGGTTTCTGTATCAGGACAGACAGTAAAATGTGCATGTCAGTGTAACAGTATAACTTTAGACCGTCCCCTCGCCCGACCCGGGCGCGAACCAGGGACCCTCTGCACACATCAACAACTGTCACCCCCTCGAAGCATCGTTACCCATCGCTCCCACAAAAGCCGCGGCCCTCGCAGAGCAAAGGGGAACTACTACTTAAGGTAAGTCGGGATAAACTACTAAATGACTTAAATGTAATGTAATGTCTCAGAGCAAGTGACGTCACCGATTGAAACGCTGTTTAGGCGCGCACCACGGCTAACGAAGCTAGCCGTTTCACATCCGCTACATGAGGACCATTCTTCTGTCTCACTTCTCTTCTGTTTGGACATGGTCCTGTACTGATGAATGCAGAGAATACCAGGGGGCCTTTTCTTCACCTCAGGCCCATTTAGAGTCATCAATCACCACAGGCACACTGTGTTCTTATTCGGACAAATGGCACCCTATTCCCTTCCTAGTGCACTACTTCAGACCAGGTCAGACCCTTCTTCTAAGTATGACATGTATTTAAAGTGAGTCTGGTACATATTTCAGTGTTCGACCGCCAGGCGGTACCCGGCCGACCGCCAGGCGGTACCCGGCCGACCGCCAGGCGGTACCCGGCCGACCACCAGTGACAAGAAAAACAAGTGCTACCCGTTGAATTGTTGATGAATTTATTCCCCATTTTAAATCAATGACTACAAAATGTTTCAGACAGGCGACGGCTGCATTGCCTCACCTCAGCGACAGACAAACAGGACACTTGGAAACAACCAAACCTAGAGACGAAGGATTGAGCATCCTTTCACACCAACTGATGATGCCTTGTGGAAAACAGACTGTGTGACCTTACAGGCCCTCTCCCTGCATCCAAAATGGTGTGCTTCTTTTGAGCAGCTCTAGAAATATATATCTATAATGCCTCTGAGAGGCTGTGAAGGGAGACATATTCCCAAAGAAAGACAATTACTGAAGCAGACATTCCCTTTCGAGACAGTTGTGGATGAACCGGCGGCCATTTTGAGTGAGTGTAATTCCACGAAGGAGAGAAGGGAGATGGAGTCCTTTTACTCAGACAGGTACACAGTTATGGGTGAACCGGCGGCCATTTTGAGTGAGTGTAATTCCACAAGGGAGAGAAGGGAGTTGGAGTCCTTTTACTCAGACAGGTACACAGTTATGGGTGAACCGGCGGCCATTTTGAGTGAGTGTAATTCCACGAAGGAGAGAAGGGAGTTGGAGTCCTTTTACTCAGACAGGTACACAGTTGTGGGTGAACCGGCGGCCATTTTGAGTGAGTGTAATTCCACGAGGGAGAGAAGGGAGTTGGAGTCCATTTACTCAGACAGGTAAAATAATGAATCTCACTTCAGCACAACATATTTCCATTTATCTTTTACAATAAATACAGTCTTACAAAGAAAAAAAAGATGTGAACAAACATTCAGTAGAAACACAGACAACACGAGGTTTAGGCAGTGAACGGTGAGAACTAACTAGATGCTGTTGGGGAGGGGAGGGTTTATCTAGTTCTCAGATTATCTGCTAAAACTGACCCAGTCTTGCATTAACATAAAAGGGTCTGCAGCTAAAATGACCCCCTATTCCCTACATAGTGCACTATTTTTGACCAGGGCCCTATGGGGTGGAACCCTATTCCCTACATAGTGCACTACTTTTGACCAGGGCCCTATGGGGGGGGAACCCTATTCCCTACATAGTGCACTACTTTTGACCAGAGCCCTATGGGGGGGAACCCTATTCCCTACATAGTGCACTAGATAGGGAATAGTGAGCCATTTGAAATGAACCCTCATCAACACACCCCTTTCAAAACACGGTTTAACTCCTCAAGTTATCCTCGGAGAGCTGGACAGAGAGCAGGTAGGAAGAAAAAAACAACTCCCTCGTCATACTAGTCTCCCACACTTTAATTAAAGGTCTCCTCTTGTCCACAACCAGAAGAACCACGGTATCGCCAACCGTTTAAAACATCAGCCTGCTTCCCTCTCGTCTCTTAACTCAAACTATAGCAGCAGTATTCCATTAGACGGAATGTTACTGAACCCCCCCACAACAAGATGAATGAACATGGGGCATTCAACAAGCCTCATGTCTGCCGGGAGCAAGACAGTGGAGCCCGTTGGACTTTCACAGTAATAAACACAACCATATGTTACAACTAAAAATGTGTGTTGCTACACAACGCATGCAAATAAAACATTTCAACGGTCACATGTACGTCTCTGTGTTAAAGTGGGTCTAGTCCAGGTGTGTCTCTGTGTTACAGTGTGTCTAGTCCAGGTGTGTCTAGTCCAGGTGTGTCTCTGTGTTACAGTGTGTCTAGTCCAGGTGTGTCTAGTCCAGGTGTGTGTCTAGTCCAGGTGTGTCTCTGTGTTACAGTGTGTCTAGTCCAGGTGTGTCTCTGTGTTACAGTGTGTCTAGTCCAGGTGTGTCTAGTCCAGGTGTGTCTCTGTGTACAGTGTGTCTAGTCCAGGTGTGTCTAGTCCAGGTGTGTGTCTAGTCCAGGTGTGTCTCTGTGTTACAGTGTGTCTAGTCCAGGTGTGTCTCTGTGTTACAGTGTGTCTAGTCCAGGTGTGTCTAGTCCAGGTGTGTGTCTAGTCCAGGTGTGTCTCTGTGTGACAGTGTGTCTAGTCCAGGTGTGTCTAGTCCAGGTGTGTGTCTAGTCCAAGTGTGTCTAGTCCAGGTGTGTGTCTGTGTGACAGTGTGTCTAGTCCAGGTGTGTGTCTAGTCCAGGTGTGTGTCTAGTCCAGGTGTGTGTCTAGTCCAGGTGTGTGTCTAGTCCAGGTGTGTGTCTAGTCCAGGTGTGTCTCTGTGTGACAGTGTGTCTAGTACAGGTGAGTTTAGAGGGGTTGTCCAGTCCAGGTGTGTGAATATAAAACTTGTTGTAGACGACCCCTCTGGCATCACATGACAAAATGGCCTCCTATCCCCTTTGTAGTTCACTAGTTCCAGATGACATGTTTGGTCTAAAGTAGTGCACTATATAGGGAATAGGGCCCTGGTCTAAAGTAGTGCACTAGATAGGGAATAGGGACCATTCCAGATTGGACAGTTGTCAGTGAGACAGGCAAGGATAAAGAGGGTTAAAATAAACATGACCTGGAGTGGAGGGGCTAGGGGTACAGGACTGGCCCTGGGGTGGAGGGGCTAGGGGTACAGGACTGGCCCTGGGGTAGAGGGGGTACAGGACTGGCCCTGGGGTAGAGGGGTACAGGACTGGCCCTGGGGTAGAGGGGCTAGGGGTACAGGACTGGCCCTGGGGTGGAGGGGTACAGGACTGGCCCTGGGGTGGAGGGGGTACAGGACTGGCCCTGGGGTAGAGGGGGTACAGGACTGGCCCTGGGGTGGAGGGGCTAGGGGTACAGGACTGGCCCTGGGGTAGAGGGGGGTACAGGACTGGCCCTGGGGTAGAGGGGGGTACAGGACTGGCCCTGGGGTGGAGGGGGTACAGGACTGGCCCTGGGGTGGAGGGGCTAGGGGTACAGGACTGGCCCTGGGGTGGAGGGGTACAGGACTGGCCCTGGGGTAGAGGGGTACAGGACTGGCCCTGGGGTGGAGGGGGGTACAGGACTGGCCCTGGGGTGGAGGGGCACAGGACTGGCCCTGGGGTGGAGGGGGGTACAGGACTGGCCCTGGGGTGGAGGGGTACAGGACTGGCCCTGGGGTAGAGGGGGGTACAGGACTGGCCCTGGGGTGGGGGGTACAGGACTGGCCCTGGGGTAGAGGGGGTACAGGACTGGCCCTGGGGTGGAGGGGTACAGGACTGGCCCTGGGGTGGAGGGGCTAGGGGTACAGGACTGGCCCTGGGGTGGAGGGGTACAGGACTGGCCCTGGGGTGGGAGGGGTACAGGACTGGCCCTGGGGTAGGGGGGGTACAGGACTGGCCCTGGGGTGGAGGGGAGGGGCTAGGGGTACAGGACTGGCCCTGGGGTAGAGGGGGGGTACAGGACTGGCCCTGGGGTGGAGGGGTACAGGACTGGCCCTGGGGTAGAGGGGGGTACAGGACTGGCCCTGGGGTAGAGGGGCTAGGGGTACAGGACTGGCCCTGGGGTAGAGGGGGTACAGGACTGGCCCTGGGGTGGAGGGGTACAGGACTGGCCCTGGGGGAGGGGGGTACAGGACTGGCCCTGGGGTAGAGGGGGTACAGGACTGGCCCTGGGGTGGAGGGGGGGTACAGGACTGGCCCTGGGGTGGAGGGGGGGGTACAGGACTGGCCCTGGGGTAGAGGGGTACAGGACTGGCCCTGGGGTGGAGGGGCTAGGGGTACAGGACTGGCCCTGGGGTAGAGGGGGTACAGGACTGGCCCTGGGGTAGAGGGGGGTACAGGACTGGCCCTGGGGTGGAGGGGGGTACAGGACTGGCCCTGGGGTGGAGGGGTACAGGACTGGCCCTGGGGTGGAGGGGGGTACAGGACTGGCCCTGGGGTGGAGGGGTACAGGACTGGCCCTGGGGTGGAGGGGTACAGGACTGGCCCTGGGGTGGAGGGGGGTACAGGACTGGCCCTGGGGTGGAGGGGTACAGGACTGGCCCTGGGGTGGAGGGGGGTACAGGACTGGCCCTGGGGTGGAGGGGGGGGTACAGGACTGGCCCTGGGGTGGAGGGCTAGGGGTACAGGACTGGCCCTGGGGTGGAGGGGTACAGGACTGGCCCTGGGGTACAGGACTGGCCCTAGAGGGGTACAGGACTGGCCCTGGGGTAGAGGGGGGGGTACAGGACTGGCCCTGGGGTGGAGGGGGGTACAGGACTGGACCTGGGGTAGAGGGGGTACAGGACTGGCCCTGGGGTGGAGGGGTACAGGACTGGCCCTGGGGTGGAGGGGGTACAGGACTGGCCCTGGGGTGGAGGGGGTACAGGACTGGCCCTGGGGTGGAGGGGGTACAGGACTGGCCCTGGGGTGGAGGGGTACAGGACTGGCCCTGGGGTGGAGGGGGTACAGGACTGGCCCTGGGGTGGAGGGGGTACAGGACTGGCCCTGGGGTGGAGGGGTACAGGACTGGCCCTGGGGTGGAGGGGGTACAGGACTGGCCCTGGGGTGGCTAGGGGTACAGGACTGGCCCTGGGGTGGAGGGGGTACAGGACTGGCCCTGGGGTGGAGGGGGTACAGGACTGGCCCTGGGGTGGAGGGGGTACAGGACTGGCCCTGGGGTGGAGGGGGTACAGGACTGGCCCTGGGGTGGAGGGGGTACAGGACTGGCCCTGGGGTGGAGGGGGTACAGGACTGGCCCTGGGGTGGAGGGGGTACAGGACTGGCCCTGGGGTGGAGGGGTACAGGACTGGCCCTGGGGTGGAGGGGGGTACAGGACTGGCCCTGGGGTGGAGGGGGGTACAGGACTGGCCCTGGGGTGGAGGGGGGTACAGGACTGGCCCTGGGGTGGAGGGGTACAGGACTGGCCCTGGGGTGGACTGGGGGGTACAGGACTGGCCCTGGGGTGGAGGGGGTACAGGACTGGCCCTGGGTTGGAGGGGGGTACAGGACTGGCCCTGGGGTGGAGGGGGGTACAGGACTGGCCCTGGGGTGGAGGGGTACAGGACTGGCCCTGGGGTTAGTTGATAGGCAGAAGGGAGGAGTGGGGCCAGCCTGTACCCCTCCAGGGGGCTCGTCCTCTAAGCTTTCTTCTCCTCCAGTATGTTGTGTAGTTCATCAGCGTCCTCTGCTGTTTTGACCCTGATGAGCATGGCGACAGGGTTGGTAGGGTTGTTGTGGTCCACGACAGGGTTAGGAACACACATCACCATCACGTTGTTCTTTCCCATCCTGGAACAGAGTATGGAGGGCTGGACCATGATGTTCAACAGGATGTTACCTGGAGGAGAGAGAGAGAGAGGGGGGGGGGTGTTATTGATGAGGGCTGGACCATGATGTTCAACAGGATGTTACCTGGAGGAGAGAGAGAGGGGGGGTGTTATTGATGAGGGCTGGACCATGATGTTCAACAGGATGTTACCTGGAGGAGAGAGAGAGAGAGGGGGGTGTTATTGATGAGGGCTGGACCAGGATGTTCAACAGGATGTTACCTGGAGGAGAGAGAGAGAGAGGGGTGGTTGTTATTGATGAGGGCTGGACCAGGATGTTCAACAGGATGTTACCTGGAGGAGAGAGAGAGAGAGGGGGGTTGTTATTGATGAGGGCTGGACCATGATGTTCAACAGGATGTTACCTGGAGGAGAGAGAGAGAGAGGGGGGGTTGTTATTGATGAGGGCTGGACCATGATGTTCAACAGGATGTTACCTGGAGGAGAGAGAGAGAGAGAGGGGGGGGTGTTATTGATGAGGGCTGGACCAGGATGTTCAACAGGATGTTACCTGGAGGTAAGTAAGGTTTAATAAGGCTTAATGCAGTAAGGTTTAATAAGGTTTAATGCAGTAAGGTTTAATAAGGTTTAATAAGGTTTAATGCAGTAAGGTTTAATAAGGTTTAATGCGGTAAGGTTTAATAAGGCTTAATGCAGTAAGGTTTAATACGGTTTAATAAGGCTTAATGCGGTAAGGTTTAAAAGGCTTAATGCGGTAAGGTTTAATAAGGTTTAATAAGGCTTAATGCAGTAAGGTTTAATAAGGTTTAATGCAGTAAGGTTTAATAAGGCTTAATGCAGTAAGGTTTAATAAGGCTTAATAAGGCTTAATGCAGTAAGGTTTAATAAGGCTTAATGCGGTAAGGTTTAATAAGGCTTAATGCAGTAAGGTTTAATAAGGCTTAATGCAGTAAGGTTTAATAAGGTTTAATAAGGCTTAATGCAGTAAGGTTTAATAAGGTTTAATGCGGTAAGATTTAATAAGGCTTAATGCAGTAAGGTTTAATAAGGCTTAATGCGGTAGGTTTAATAAGGCTTAATGCAGTAAGGTTTAATAAGGCTTAATGCAGTAAGGTTTAATAAGGCTTAATAAGGCTTAATGCAGTAAGGTTTAATAAGGCTTAATGCAGTAAGGTTTAATAAGGTAAGGTTTAATAAGGCTTAATGCAGTAAGGTTTAGTAAGGTTTAATAAGGTAAGGTTTAATAAGGCTTAATGCAGTAAGGTTTATAAGGCTTAATGCGGTAAGGTTTAATAAGGCTTAATGCGGTAAGGTTTAATAAGGTTTAATAAGGCTTAATGCGGTAAGGTTTAGTAAGGTTTAATAAGGTAAGGTTTAATAAGGCTTAATGCAGTAAGGTTTAGTAAGGTTTAATAAGGTTTAATAAGGTAAGGTTTAATAAGGCTTAATGCAGTAAGGTTTAATAAGGCTTAATGCGGTAAGGTTTAATAAGGTTTAATGCAGTAAGGTTTAATAAGGTTTAATAAGGCTTAATGCAGTAAGGTTTAATAAGGTTTAATAAGGCTTAATGCAGTAAGGTTTAATAAGGCTTAATGCGGTAAGGTTTAATAAGGCTTAATGCAGTAAGGTTTAATAAGGTTTAATAAGGCTTAATGCAGTAAGATTTAATAAGGTTTAATAAGGTTTAATGCAGTAAGGTTTAATAAGGTTTAAAAAGGTTTAATAAGGCTTAATGCAGTAAGGTTTAATAATGTTTAATAAGGCTTAATGCAGTAAGGTTTAATAAGGTTTAATAAGGCTTAATGCAGTAAGGTTTAATAAGGTTTAATAAGGCTTAATGCGGTAAGGTTTAATAAGGCTTAATGCAGTAAGGTTTAATAAGGTTTAATAAGGTTAGGTTTAATAAGGCTTAATAAGGTTTAATAAGGCTAACCTCTTAAAACTCTAGGGGTGCAATTTCATTTTGGATGAAAAACTTTCCGTTTTTAAACAAGATATTTTGTCACAAAAAGATGCTCGACTATGCATATAATTGATAGCTTTGGAAAGAAAACACTCTGAATTTTCCAGAACTGCAAAGATATTCTCTAGATAAGGTTTAAGAACGGGAGCTACAGGCAAAACCAAGATGAAAACGGCAACCAGGAAACCAACAGGATTTTTGAGGCTCCGTTTTCCATTGTCTCCTTATATGGCTGTGAATGCGAGAGGAATGAGCCTGCCCTTTCTGTCGTTTCCCAAGGTGTCTGCAGCATTGTGACGTATTTGTAGGCATATCATTGGAAGATTGACCATAAGAGACTACATTTTCCAGGTGTCCTCCGTCGAAATTGGTGCGTCTTTTTCAGCTGCTGGTATTTTTCCATGCGATTCTGAGGGGAAAGCAGGCTTCCACGAACTGCATATCAATGAAGAGATATGTGAAAAAACACCTTGAGGATTGATTCCAAACAACGTTTGCCATGTTTCGGTAGATATTATGGAGTTAATTCGGAAAAAGTTTGACGTTTTGGTGACTGAATTTTCGGTTCGTTTCAGTAGCCAAATGTGATGTACAAAACGGAGCGATTTCTCCTACACAAAGATTCTTTCAGGAAAAACTGAACATTTGCTATGTAACAGAGTCTCCTCATTGAAAACATCCGAAGCTCTTCAAAGGTAAATGATTTTATTTATTTGGTTAAATGTTGCGTGCTAAATGCTACTCAAAATGCTAAGCTAGCTTAGCATACTCTTACACAAATTAGTGATTTGCTATGGTTCAAAAGCATATTTTGAAAATCTGAGATGACAGTGTTGTTAAGAAAAGGCTAAGCTTGAGAGCAGGCGCATTATTTTCATTTTATTTGCGATTTTCAGAAATCGTTAACGTTGCGTTATGCTAATGAGCCTGAGGCTTTATTCACGATCCCGGATCCGGGATGGGGAGTATCAAGAGGTTTAATGCAGTAAGGTTTAATAAGGTTTAATAAGGCTTAACGCAGTAAGGTTTAATAAGGTTTAATAAGGCTTAACACAGTAAGGTTTAATAAGGTTTAATAAGGCTTAATACAGTAAGGTTTAATAAGGTTTAATAAGGTTAAATAAGGCTTAATGCAGTAAGGTGTAGTAAGGTTTAATAAGGTTTAATAAGGCTTAATGCAGTTAGGTTTACTAAGGTTAGGTTTAATAAGGCTTAATGCGGTAAGGTTTAAAAGGCTTAATGTGGTAAGGTTTAAAATGCTTAATGCAGTAAGGTTTAATAAGGCTTAATGCAGTAAGGTTTAATAAGGTTAGGTTTAATAAGGCTTAATGTGGTAAGGTTTAATGAGGTTAGGTTCAATAAGGTTTAATGCAGTAAGGTTTAATAAAGGCTTAATGCGGTAAGGTTTAATACGGTTTAATAAGGCTTAATGCGGTAAGGTTTAAAAGGCTTAATGCGGTAAGGTTTAAAAGGCTTAATGCAGTAAGGTTTAATAAGGTTTAATGCAGTAAGGTTTAATAAGGCTTAATGCGGTAAGGTTTAATAAGGCTTAATGCAGTAAGGTTTAATAAGGTTTAATGCAGTAAGGTTAAATAAGGCTTAATGCAGTAAGGTTTAATAAGGTTTAATAAGGCTTAATGCGGTAGGTTTAATAAGGCTTAATGCAGTAAGGTTTAATAAGGTTTAATAAGGCTTAATGCAGTAAGGTTTAATAAGGCTTAATGCGGTAAGGTTTAATAAGGTTTAATAAGGTAAGGTTTAATAAGGTTTAATAAGGCTTAATGCGGTAAGGTTTAATAAGGCTTAATGCGGTAAGGTTTTATAAGGCTTAATTCGGTAAGGTTTAATACGGTTTAATAAGGCTTAATGCGGTAAGGTTTAAAAGGCTGGTTATCATAGGTAAGGTTTAAAAGGCTTAATGCAGTAAGGTTTAATAAGGTTTAATGCAGTAAGGTTTAATAAGGCTTAATGCGGTAAGGTTTAATAAGGCTTAATGCAGTAAGGTTTAATAAGGTTTAATGCAGTAAGGTTAAATAAGGTTTAATAAGGTAAGGTTTAATAAGGTTTAATAAGGCTTAATGCGGTAAGGTTTAATAAGGCTTAATGCGGTAAGGTTTAGTAAGTTTTAATAAGGCTTAATGCAGTAAGGTTTAGTAAGGTTTAATAAGGTAAGGTTTAATAAGGCTTAATGCAGTAAGGTTTAGTAAGGTTTAATAAGGTAAGGTTTAATAAGGCTTAATGCAGTAAGGTTTAATAAGGTTTAATGCAGTAAGGTTTAATAAGGCTTAATGCAGTAAGGTTTAATAAGGTTAGGTTTAATAAGGCTTAATGCGGTAAGGTTTAATGAGGTTAGGTTCAATAAGGTTTAATGCAGTAAGGTTTAATAAGGCTTAATGCGGTAAGGTTTAAGCGGTTTAATAAGGCTTAATGCAGTAAGGTTTAGTAAGGTTTAATAAGGTAAGGTTTAATAAGGCTTAATGCAGTAAGGTTTAGTAAGGTTTAATAAGGTAAGGTTTAATAAGGCTTAATGCAGTAAGGTTTAATAAGGCTTAATGCGGTAAGGTTTAATAAGGCTTAATGCTGTAAGGTTTAATAAGGCTTAATGCAGTAAGGTTTAATAAGGTTTAATAAGGCTTAATGCAGTAAGGTTTAATAAGGTTTTAATAAGGCTTAATGTCAGTAAGGTTTAATAAGGTTTAATGCAGTAAGGTTTAATAAGGTTTAATGCAGTAAGGTTTAATAAGGCTTAATGCAGTAAGGTTTAATAAGGCTTAATGCAGTAAGGTTTAATAAGGCTTAATGCAGTAAGGTTTAATAAGGCTTAATGCTGTAAGGTTTAATAAGGTTTAATGCAGTAAGGTTTAATAAGGTTTAATGTGGTAAGGTTTAATAAGGCTTAATGCAGTAAAGTTTAATAAGGTTTAATAAGGCTTAATGCAGTAAGGTTTCGTAAGGCTTAATGCAGTAAGGTTTAATAAGGTTTAATAAGGCTTAATGCAGTAAAGTTTAATAAGGTTTAATAAGGCTTAATGCAGTAAGGTTTCGTAAGGCTTAATGCAGTAAGGTTTAATAAGGCTTAGTAAATTAAAGTTCTATATTTTAAAAACATACTGAGGTTGGTATCTTTCACACCACTGAGTACAGTCTAGGTCTCTAGATAAGGTTTAATAGGAAAAAATTAATAAGGTTTAATAAGGAAAGGTTTAATAACATACCCAGGCTGGTGTCAGCGGTCTCTAGGTAAGGTTTAATAAGGTTTAATAACATACCCAGGCTGGTGTAAGCAGTCTCTAGATAAGGTTTAATTAGGTTTAATAACATACCCAGGTTGGTGTCAGTAGTCTCTAGGTAAGGTTTAATAACATACCCAGGCTGGTGTCAGTAGTCTCTAGATAAGGTTTAATAAGGTTTAATAACATACCCAGGCTGGTGTCAGTAGTCTCTAGATAAGGTTTAATCAGGTTTAATAACATACCCAGGTTGGTGTCAGTAGTCTCTAGGTAAGGTTTAATAACATACCCAGGCTGGTGTCAGCAGTCTCTAGGTAAGGTTTAATAACATACCCAGGCTGGTGTCAGCAGTCTCTAGGTAAGGTTTAATAAGGTTTAATAACATACCCAGGCTGGTGTCAGCAGTCTCTAGATAAGGTTTATAACATACCCAGGTTGGTGTCAGCGGTCTCTAGGTAAGGTTTAATAACATACCCAGGTTGGTGTCAGCGGTCTCTAGGTAAGGTTTAATAAGGTTTAATAACATACCCAGGTTGGTGTCAGCAGTCTCTAGATAAGGTTTAATAACATACCCAGGTTGGTGTCAGCTGTCTCTAGATAAGGTTTAATAACATACCCAGGCTGGTGTCAGCAGTCTCTAGATAAGGTTTATAACATACCCAGGTTGGTGTCAGCGGTCTCTAGGTAAGGTTTAATAACATACCCAGGTTGGTGTCAGCGGTCTCTAGATAAGGTTTAATAAGGTTTAATAACATACCCAGGTTGGTGTTAGCGGTCTCTAGATAAGGTTTAATAACATACCCAGGCTGGTGTCAGTAGTCTCTAGATAAGGTTTAATAACATACCCAGGCTGGTGTCAGTAGTCTCTAGGTAAGGTTTAATAACATACCCAGGCTGGTGTCAGCGGTCTCTAGGTAAGGTTTAATAACATACCCAGGTTGGTGTTAGTAGTCTCTAGGTAAGGTTTAATAAGGTTTATAACATACCCAGGTTGGTGTCAGTAGTCTCTAGATAAGGTTTAATAACATACCCAGGCTGGTGTCAGTAGTCTCTAGATAAGGTTTATAACATACCCAGGTTGGTGTCAGTAGTCTCTAGATAAGGTTTAATAAGGTTTAATAACATACCCAGGCTGGTGTCAGTGGTCTCTAGATAAGGTTTAATAACATACCCAGGTTGGTGTCAGTAGTCTCTAGGTAAGGTTTAATAACATACCCAGGCTGGTGTCAGCAGTCTCTAGATAAGGTTTAATAACATACCCAGGCTGGTGTCAGTAGTCTCTAGGTAAGGTTTAATAACATACCCAGGTTGGTGTCAGTAGTCTCTAGGTAAGGTTTAATAACATACCCAGGCTGGTGTCAGCAGTCTCTAGATAAGGTTTAATAACATACCCAGGCTGGTGTCAGCAGTCTCTAGATAAGGTTTAATAACATACCCAGGCTGGTGTCAGCAGTCTCTAGATAAGGTTTAATAACATACCCAGGCTGGTGTCAGCGGTCTCTAGGTAAGGTTTAATAAGGTTTAATAACATACCCAGGTTGGTGTCAGTGGTCTCTAGGTAAGGTTTAATAACATACCCAGGCTGGTGTCAGTAGTCTCTAGGTAAGGTTTAATAACATACCCAGGTTGGTGTCAGCGGTCTCTAGATAAGGTTTAATAACATACCCAGGCTGGTGTCAGTAGTCTCTAGGTAAGGTTTAATAACATACCCAGGCTGGTGTCAGTAGTCTCTAGATAAGGTTTAATAACATACCCAGGTTGGTGTCAGTAGTCTCTAGGTAAGGTTTAATAACATACCCAGGTTGGTGTCAGTAGTCTCTAGATAAGGTTTAATAACATACCCAGGCTGGTGTCAGTGGTCTCTAGATAAGGTTTAATAACATACCCAGGTTGGTGTCAGCAGTCTCTAGATAAGGTTTAATAACATACCCAGGCTGGTGTCAGTAGTCTCTAGGTAAGGTTTAATAACATACCCAGGCTGGTGTCAGCAGTCTCTAGGTAAGGTTTAATAACATACCCAGGTTGGTGTCAGTAGTCTCTAGATAAGGTTTAATAACATACCCAGGTTGGTGTCAGTAGTCTCTAGATAAGGTTTAATAACATACCCAGGCTGGTGTCAGTAGTCTCTAGATAAGGTTTAATAAGTTTTAATAACATACCCAGGCTGGTGTCAGTAGTCTCTAGGTAAGGTTTAATAAGGTTTAATAACATAACCAGGCTGGTGTCAGCAGTCTCTAGATAAGGTTTAATAACATACCCAGGCTGGTGTCAGCAGTCTCTAGGTAAGGTTTAATAACATACCCAGGCTGGTGTCAGCAGTCTCTAGATAAGGTTTAATAACATACCCAGGCTGGTGTCAGCAGTCTCTAGGTAAGGTTTAATAACATACCCAGGCTGGTGTCAGTAGTCTCTAGATAAGGTTAAATAAGGTTTAATAACATACCCAGGCTGGTGTCAGCAGTCTCTAGATAAGGTTTAATAAGGTTTAATAACATACCCAGGCTGGTGTCAGTAGTCTCTAGATAAGGTTTAATAACATACCCAGGCTGGTGTCAGCAGTCTCTAGGTAAGGTTTAATAACATACCCAGGCTGGTGTCAGTAGTCTCTAGATAAGGTTTAAGGTTTAATAACATACCCAGGCTGGTGTCAGCAGTCTCTAGATAAGGTTTAATAACATACCCAGGCTGGTGTCAGCGGTCTCTAGATAAGGTTTAATAACATACCCAGGCTGGTGTCAGCAGTCTCTAGGTAAGGTTTAATAACATACCCAGGCTGGTGTCAGTAGTCTCTAGGTAAGGTTTAAAAGGTTTAATAACATACCCAGGCTGGTGTCAGTAGTCTCTAGGTAAGGTTTAATAAGGTTTAATAACATACCCAGGCTGGTGTCAGCAGTCTCTAGGTAAGGTTTAATAACATACCCAGGCTGGTGTCAGCGGTCTCTAGATAAGGTTTAATAAGGTTTAATAACATACCCAGGCTGGTGTCAGCGGTCTCTAGATAAGGTTTAATAACATACCCAGGTTGGTGTCAGCAGTCTCTAGGTAAGGTTTAATAACATACCCAGGTTGGTGTCAGCAGTCTCTAGGTAAGGTTTAATCAGGTTTAATAACATACCCAGGCTGGTGTCAGTAGTCTCTAGATAAGGTTTAATAACATACCCAGGTTGGTGTCAGTAGTCTCTAGATAAGGTTTAATAAGGTTTAATAACATACCCAGGCTGGTGTCAGCGGTCTCTAGATAAGGTTTAATAACATACCCAGGTTGGTGTCAGTAGTCTCTAGGTAAGGTTTAATAACATACCCAGGTTGGTGTCAGCGGTCTCTAGATAAGGTTTAATAACATACCCAGGCTGGTGTCAGCGGTCTCTAGGTAAGGTTTAATAACATACCCAGGTTGGTGTCAGTAGTCTCTAGATAAGGTTTAATAGCATACCCAGGTTGGTGTCAGTAGTCTCTAGGTAAGGTTTAATAACATACCCAGGCTGGTGTCAGTAGTCTCTAGGTAAGGTTTAATAACATACCCAGGCTGGTGTCAGCGGTCTCTAGGTAAGGTTTAATAACATACCCAGGTTGGTGTTAGTAGTCTCTAGGTAAGGTTTAATAACATACCCAGGCTGGTGTCAGCAGTCTCTAGGTAAGGTTTAATAAGGTTTAATAACATACCCAGGTTGGTGTCAGTAGTCTCTAGGTAAGGTTTAATAAGGTTTATAACATACCCAGGTTGGTGTCAGTAGTCTCTAGATAAGGTTTAATAAGGTTTATAACATACCCAGGCTGGTGTCAGTAGTCTCTAGGTAAGGTTTAATAAGGTTTAATAACATACCCAGGCTGGTGTCAGCGGTCTCTAGATAAGGTTTAATAACATACCCAGGCTGGTGTCAGCAGTCTCTAGGTAAGGTTTAATCAGGTTTAATAACATACCCAGGTTGGTGTCAGCAGTCTCTAGGTAAGGTTTAATAAGGTTTAATAACATAACCAGGCTGGTGTCAGCAGTCTCTAGATAAGGTTTAATCAGGTTTAATAACATACCCAGGCTGGTGTCAGTAGTCTCTAGATAAGGTTTAATCAGGTTTAATAACATACCCAGGCTGGTGTCAGTAGTCTCTAGATAAGGTTTAATAACATACCCAGGCTGGTGTCAGCAGTCTCTAGATAAGGTTTAATAACATACCCAGGTTGGTGTCAGCAGTCTCTAGGTAAGGTTTAATAACATACCCAGGTTGGTGTCAGCAGTCTCTAGGTAAGGTTTAATAAGGTTTAATAACATACCCAGGCTGGTGTCAGCAGTCTCTAGATAAGGTTTAATAACATACCCAGGTTGGTGTCAGCAGTCTCTAGATAAGGTTTAATAACATACCCAGGCTGGTGTCAGCAGTCTCTAGATAAGGTTTAATAACATACCCAGGTTGGTGTCAGCAGTCTCTAGGTAAGGTTTAATAAGGTTTAATAACATACCCAGGCTGGTGTCAGTAGTCTCTAGATAAGGTTTAATAACATACCCAGGCTGGTGTCAGTAGTCTCTAGGTAAGGTTTAATAACATACCCAGGTTGGTGTCAGCAGTCTCTAGGTAAGGTTTAATAAGGTTTAATAACATACCCAGGCTGGTGTCAGTAGTCTCTAGATAAGGTTTAATAACATACCCAGGCTGGTGTCAGTAGTCTCTAGATAAGGTTTAATAACATACCCAGGCTGGTGTCAGCAGTCTCTAGGTAAGGTTTAATAACATACCCAGGCTGGTGTCAGCAGTCTCTAGGTAAGGTTTAATAACATACCCAGGTTGGTGTCAGCAGTCTCTAGGTAAGGTTTAATAACATACCCAGGCTGGTGTCAGTAGTCTCTAGGTAAGGTTTAATAACGTACCCAGGCTGGTGTCAGCAGTCTCTAGGTAAGGTTTAATAACATACCCAGGTTGGTGTCAGCAGTCTCTAGATAAGGTTTAATAACGTACCCAGGCTGGTGTCGGTAGTCTCTAGATAAGGTTTAATAACATACCCAGGCTGGTGTCAGCAGTCTCTAGATAAGGTTTAATAAGGTTTAATAACATACCCAGGCTGGTGTCAGCAGTCTCTAGATAAGGTTTAATAACGTACCCAGGCTGGTGTCAGCAGTCTCTAGATAAGGTTTAATAACATACCCAGGCTGGTGTCAGTAGTCTCTAGGTAAGGTTTAATAACATACCCAGGTTGGTGTCAGCGGTCTCTAGATAAGGTTTAATAACATACCCAGGCTGGTGTCAGCAGTCTCTAGATAAGGTTTAATAACGTACCCAGGCTGGTGTCAGTAGTCTCTAGATAAGGTTTAATAACATACCCAGGCTGGTGTCAGCGGTCTCTAGATAAGGTTTAATAACATACCCAGGCTGGTGTCAGCAGTCTCTAGATAAGGTTTAATAACATACCCAGACTGGTGTCAGCAGTCTCTAGGTAAGGTTTAATAACATACCCAGGCTGGTGTCAGCAGTCTCTAGGTAAGGTTTAATAAGATTTAATAACATACCCAGGTTGGTGTCAGTAGTCTCTAGGTAAGGTTTAATAACATACCCAGGCTGGTGTCAGCAGTCTCTAGGTAAGGTTTAATAACATACCCAGGTTGGTGTCAGCAGTCTCTAGATAAGGTTTAATAACATACCCAGGCTGGTGTCAGCAGTCTCTAGGTAAGGTTTAATAAGATTTAATAACATACCCAGGTTGGTGTCAGCAGTCTCTAGATAAGGTTTAATAACGTACCCAGGCTGGTGTCAGTAGTCTCTAGATAAGGTTTAATAACGTACCCAGGCTGGTGTCAGCAGTCTCTAGATAAGGTTTAATAACATACCCAGGCTGGTGTCAGCGGTCTCTAGATAAGGTTTAATAACATACCCAGGCTGGTGTCAGTAGTCTCTAGATAAGGTTTAATAACATACCCAGGTTGGTGTCAGCGGTCTCTAGATAAGGTTTAATAAGGTTTATAACATACCCAGGTTGGTGTCAGTAGTCTCTAGATAAGGTTTAATAACATACCCAGGTTGGTGTCAGCAGTCTCTAGATAAGGTTTAATAACATACCCAGGTTGGTGTCAGCGGTCTCTAGATAAGGTTTAATCAGGTTTAATAACATACCCAGGTTGGTGTCAGCGCGGACTAGCAGCTGTGTCTTTCCGTCTGAGGTGGTTTTCAGATGCAGCGTTCCAACTACCCTTCTCCTTGAACTCCGTCTCTTTCTTATAGAACAGTTTACACCTGGAACACACACACACACGACTAACGTCAAGTTCATCGTTTGGAAGATTTCTGAAAAATACTGGACGTGTGTAACAAATACAAACGCATTGAGTTAATTCACTGTTTTATTTACTGTTTCATAAGCATAAGAATATATAGATATTTTTTTACATTTATTTAACTAGGCAAATCAGTGAAGAACAAAATTCTTATTTTCAATGACGGCCTAGTGGGTTAACTGCCTGTTCAGGGGCAGAACGACAGATTTGTACCTTGTCAGCTCGGGGATTTGAACTTGCAACCTTCCGGTTACTAGTCCAACACTCTAACCACTAGGCTACCCTGCCGCGCCCCATTGTACAGTTCTAATATAAATATAACACTGCAAGAGCGTCTGTCAACCGTGAGCCATAATGCATCCCATAATGCATCCCATAATGCATCCCATAATGCATCCCATAATGCATCCCATAATGCATCCCATAATGCATCCCATAATGCATCCCATAATGCATGCCATAATGCATGCCATAATGCATCTCATAATGCATCCCATAATGCATCCCATAATGCATCCCATAATACATCCCATAATGCATCCCATAATGCATCCCATAATGCATCCCATAATGCATCCCATAATGCATCCCATAATGCATCCCATAGGATAATTCGAAGACAGATCCTACAGATGTATAGAGCCATACTTTTAAATGTTTCTGTAAAAGGAGACCTACTTTTTGGAGTAGAACGCGTCAGTCTCCTTAATCTCCTGGACTTCCACTTTGGGAGGTTCATCCGACTCCTCCCCGTTTTCATCTACGGGACGACAAGGAAGAGACGGAGCATGCAACACTGTGTTTTAGTCTCTGATAACCAAATGGACAGATGAAACAAAAACATTCGGCCTAAATCCACTTTACACGAAGAACATTTACAAAATACACTATTTATTTTCCACAATGACCTTACATGTGAGCTCAGCCTCTTGGATGTGATTAAAATGGAGAGATTTAAGTCCTTGAATGTGATTTTTTTTAAAGAGATTTAAATCACTGGGACTAAAAACCTGAATGTGAGATTTTATCGAGGTTTAATCTGGGATTAAAAACCTGAATGTGAGATTTTATCGAGGTTTAATCTGGGATTAAAACCTGAATGTGAGATTTTAGAGAGGTTTAATCTGGCATTAAAAACCTGAATGTGAGATCTAATAGAGGTTTAATCTGGGATTAAAAACCTGCATGTGAGTATGTTGTCTATCACTAGCAGCACCATATAACCAGGTATCAATCTGAGTATGTTGTCTAGCAGCACCATATCACCAGGTAACATTCTGAGTATGTTGTCTATCACTAGCAGCACCATATCACCAGGTAACAATCTGAGTATGTTGTCTAGCAGCACCATATCACCAGGTAACAATCTGAGTATGTTGTCTAGCAGCACCATATCACCAGGTAACAATCTGAGTATGTTGTCTAGCAGCACCATATCACCAGGTAACATTCTGAGTATGTTGTCTAGCAGCACCATATCACCAGGTAACAATCTGAGTATGTTGTCTAGCAGCACCATATCACCAGGTGACAATCTGAGTATGTTGTCTAGCAGCACCATATCACCAGGTAACAGTCTGAGTATGTTGTCTAGCAGCACCATATCACCAGGTAACAATCTGAGTATGTTGTCTAGCAGCACCATATCACCAGGTAACATTCTGAGTATGTTGTCTAGCAGCACCATATCACCAGGTAACATTCTGAGTATGTTGTCTAGCAGCACCATATCACCAGGTAACATTCTGAGTATGTTGTCTAGCAGCACCATATCACGAGGTAACATTCTGAGTATGTTGTCTAGCAGCACCATATCCAGGTAACATTCTGAGTATGTTGTCTAGCAGCACCATATCACCAGGTAACAATCTGAGTATGTTGTCTAGCAGCACCATATCACCAGGTAACAATCTGATTATGTTGTCTTGCAGCACCATATCACCAGGTAACATTCTGAGTATGTTGTCTAGCAGCACCATATCACCAGGTAACATTCTGAGTATGTTGTCTTGCAGCACCATATCACCAGGTAACATTCTGAGTATGTTGTCTAGCAGCACCATATCACCAGGTAACATTCTGAGTATGTTGTCTAGCAGCATCATATCACCAGGTAACATTCTGAGTATGTTGTCTATCACTAACAGCACCATATCACCAGGTAACAATCTGAGTATGTTGTCTATCACTAGCAGCACCATATCACCAGGTTACATTCTGAGTATGTTGTCTATCACTAACAGCACCATATCACCAGGTAACAATCTGAGTATGTTGTCTATCACTAGCAGTACCATATCACCAGGTAACATTCTGAGTATGTTGTCTATCACTAACAGCACCATATCACCAGGTAACAATCTGAGTATGTTGTCTATCACTAGCAGCACCATATCACCAGGTATCAATCTGAGTATGTTGTCTAGCAGCACCATATCACCAGGTAACATTCTGAGTATGTTGTCTATCACTAACAGCACCATATCACCAGGTAACAATCTGAGTATGTTGTCTAACAGCACCATATCACCAGGTAACATTATGAGTATGTTGTCTATCACTAACAGCACCATATCACCAGGTAACAATCTGAGTATGTTGTCTAGCAGCACCATATCACCAGGTAACATTCTGAGTATGTTGTCTATCACTAACAGCACCATATCACCAGGTAACATTCTGAGTATGTTGTCTAGCAGCACCATATCACCAGGTAACATTCTGAGTATGTTGTCTATCACTAACAGCACCATATCACCAGGTAACATTCTGAGTATGTTGTCTAACAGCACCATATCACCAGGTTACATTCTGAGTATGTTGTCTAACAGCACCATATCACCAGGTAACATTCTGAGTATGTTGCCTATCACTATCAGCACCATATCACCAGGTAACATTCTGAGTATGTTGTCTAGCAGCACCATATCACCAGGTAACATTCTGAGTATGTTGTCTAGCAGCACCATATCACCAGGTAACATTCTGAGTATGTTGTCTAGTAGCACCATATCACCAGGTAACATTCTGAGTATGTTGCCTATCACTATCAGCACCATATCACCAGGTAACATTCTGAGTATGTTGTCTAGCAGCACCATATCACCAGGTAACATTCTGAGTATGTTGTCTATCACTAGCAGCACCATATCACCAGGTAACATTCTGAGTATGATGTATATCACTAGCAGCACCATATCACCAGGTAACAATCTGAGTATGTTGTCTTTCAGCACCACATCACCAGGTAACATTCTGAGTATGTTGTCTATCACTATCAGCACCATATCACCAGGTAACATTGAGTATGTTGTCTAACAGCACCATATCACCAGGTAACATTCTGAGTATGTTGTCTAACACTATCAGCACCATATCACCAGGTAACATTCTGAGTATATTGTCTAGCAGCACCATATCACCAGGTAACATTCTGAGTATGTTGTCTATCACTAACAGCACCATATCACCAGGTAACATTCTGAGTATGTTGCCTATCACTAATGTTGTCAGCACCATATCACCAGGTAACATTCTGAGTATGTTGTCTAGCAGCACCATATCACCAGGTAACATTCTGAGTCTGTTGTCTATCACTAGCAGCACCATATCACCAGGTAACAATCTGAGTATGTTGTCTAGCAGCACCATATCACCAGGTAACATTCTGAGTATGTTGTCTAACAGCACCATATCACCAGGTAACATTCTGAGCGTGTTGTCTATCACTAACAGCACCATATCACCAGGTAACATTCTGAGTATGTTGTCTATCACTAACAGCACCATATCACCAGGTAACATTCTGAGTATGTTGCCTATCACTAACAGCACCATATCACCAGGTAACATTCTGAGTATGTTGTCTAGCAGCACCATATCACCAGGTAACATTCTGAGTATGTTGCCTATCACTAGCAGCACCATATCACCAGGTAACATTCTGAGTATGTTGTCTAGCAGCACCATATCACCAGGTAACATTCTGAGTCTGTTGTCTATCACTATCAGCACCATATCACCAGGTAACAATCTGAGTATGTTGTCTAGCAGCACCATATCACCAGGTAATATTCTGAGTATGTTGTCTATCAGCACCATATCACCAGGTAACAGTCAGTCTGAGTATGTTGTCTAGCAGCACCATATCACCAGGTAACATTCTGAGTATGTTGTCTAGCAGCACCATATCACCAGGTAACAATCTGAGTATGTTGTCTATCACTAGCAGCACCATATCACCAGGTAACAATCTGAGTATGTTGTCTATCACTAACAGCACCATATCACCAGGTAACATTCTGAGTATGTTGTCTATCACTAGCAGCACCATATCACCAGGTAACAATCTGAGTGTTGTCTAACAGCACCATATCACCAGGTACCCTACATAACACCTTTCATATCGTACCTGTTGTCTAACAGCACCATATCACCAGGTACCCTCCATACATAACACCTACCATATCGTACCTGTTGTCTAACAGCACCATATCACCAGGTACCCTCCATACATAACACCTACCATATCGTACCTGTTGTCTAACAGCACCATATCACCAGGTACCCTACATAACACCCTCCATATCGTACCTGTGGTCTAACAGCACCATATCACCAGGTACCCTCCATACATAACACCTTCCATATCGTACCTGTTGTCTAACAGCACCATATCACCAGGTACCCTACATAATACCCTCCATATCGTACCTGTGGTCTAACAGCACCATATCACCAAGGTACCCTACATAACACCCTCCATATCGTACCTGTGGTCTAACAGCACCATATCACCAGGTACCCTCCATACATAACACCTTTCATATCGTACCTGTTGTCTAACAGCACCATATCACCAGGTACCCTACATAACACCCTCCATATCGTACCTGTGTCTAACAGCACCATATCACCAGGTACCCTACATAACACCCTCCATATTGTACCTGTTGTCTAACAGCACCATATCACCAGGTACCCTCCATACATAACACCCTCCATATCGTACCTGTGGTCTGGGTGGGGGCAGCCTCCGCTTTGGCCCCACTGAAGGAGAAGGCAGGAGGAGCAGCGCCTCCAAACAGGGAGGAGGAGGAGACACTAGGAGCTCCTCCGGTGCTCAGAGTCCCCAACACTGAGCTGTTCCCCTTCTGGCCCAAGCTAAAGCTGATGCCAGCGGGGATCGGAGCAGGAGCGGCTGGGCTGTCCACCGGGGCTCTGCCGTCCTTACTGAAGGAGAACACCGGGGCCGCGGCGGTCGGGCCGGCGGTGCTGGAGGAGGGTGGTGGTGGTGTACTGACTGCCCGCTTCTCCTCTGGTTCCTCTGCTCTGCTACTGCTCTCTGAGCCTCCGTCCACCACCACAGCAGCTCCAGTCCCTCCACTCCCTCCGTACTTCTTATCGATGCTGGCCAGGTGCTTTTCATAGTCCCTGAAGATGGGGTTTAGGTCACAGAGAGGGTTTCCGTTGACGTGCTTGGTGATCCAGTCCCTGACAGAGCAGTTGAGAGCTGTGAGCTGCCTACTGTATTCCTGGTTGTTACCGCTGTTAGAGGAGAGAGAGGAGCTGAGAGACCGACTGGAAACCGCGGGGGAGGAACCATTAGACTGCTGCCCTGTGATGACAGCACTGGAGGAGGGGCCGCTGAATGTTAACGAACCTAGGAGAGGAGGAGGAGGGGGAGGAAGAGGGGAGGAAGAGAGGGGATAGGGGGGAGGGGAGGAGGAGGAGGGGATAGAGGGGAGGAGGAGAGGGGATAGAGGAGAGGAGGAGGGGGAGGGGGATAGGGGAGGAAGAGAGGGGATAGAGGGGGGAGGGAGGGATAGGGGGGAGGAGGAGGGGATAGAGGGGATAGAGGAGATAGAGGGGAGGAGGAGAGGGGATAGAGGGAGAGGAGGAAGGGGATAGAGGAGGGAGGAAGGGGGATAGAGGAGAGAAGGAAAGGGGATAGAGGAGAGGAGGAAAGGGGATAGAGGAGAGGAGGAAAGGGGATAGAGGAGAGGAGAGAGGGGATAGAGGAGAGGAGGAGAGGGGGAGGGGATAGAGGGGATAGAGGGGATAGAGGGGATAGAGGAGAGGGGATAGAGGGGAGGAGAGGGGATAGAGGAGAGGAGGAGAGGGGATAGAGGAGAGGAGGAGAGGGGATAGAGGGGAGGAGGAGGGGGGATAGAGGAGAGGAGGAGGAGGGGGAGGAAGAGAGGGGATAGAGGGAGAGGGGATAGAGGGGAGGAGGAGAGGGGATAGAGGAGAGGAGGAGAGGGGATAGAGGAGAGGAGGGAGAGGGGATAGAGGAGAGGGGGAGAGGGGATAGAGGAGAGGAGGAGGAGGGGGGGAGGAAGAGAGGGGATAGAGGGAGAGGAGGAGAGGGGATAGAGGAGAGGAGGAGGGGGAGGAGAGAGGGGGATAGATGGGAGAGGAGTAGGAGGGGGGGGATAGATGGGATAGAGGAGAGGAGATAGAGGGGAGGGAGAGGGGATAGAAGAGAGGAGATAGAGGGGAGGAGGGATAGAGGAGAGAAGGAGAGAGGAGAGGGGAGGGGAAGGGGGGAGAGGGGATAGAGGGGAGGAGGGGGAGGAAGGGGATAGAGGAGATGGAGGAGAGGGGAGAGGGGGAGGAGAGGGGATAGAGGAGAGGAAGAGAGGGGATAGAGGAGAGGAGGAGAGGGGATAGAGGGGAGGAGGAGGTGAAGAGAGAACGAGAATGTAAACGTTACAGCAGGAGAGAGAAGCCGTGATACCTCACAGTAGCCTTAAGGCTTCAGCGTGAGTCACCTGGCGCCTAGCAACACAACGACTGTGTTGCCATACCTACCAAGAAGGGGAAAAGAAAAGGGCAATAGTACCGTTTGTCCATCTTGAGATGCTGTAGCCGGTAATCACTCAAAATAACTCCAGAAATATATATTTCTCCATCACAAAATGGCGTCCTCATAAATGGACAAACTGTTTCAGATGGGAAGCACGCGGACGCCCGCAGTATGCCCTGTGTTTCAGATGGGAAGCCTGCGGACGCCCGCAGTATGCCCTGTGTTTCAGATGGGAACTGCGGACGCCCGGGCGGATGCCCTGTGCCTGCCGGACGCCCGCAGTATGCCCTGTGTTTCAGATGGGAAGCCTGCGGACGCCCGCAGTATGCCCTGTGTTTCAGATGGGAAGCATGCGGACGCCCGCAGTATGCCCTGTGTTTCAGATGAGAAGCATGCGGACGCCCGCAGTATGCCCTGTGTTTCAGATGGGAAGCCTGCGGACGCCCGCAGTATGCCCTGTGTTTCAGGTGGGAAGCCTGCGGACGCCCGCAGTATGCCCTGTGTTTCAGATGGGAAGCACGTGGACGCCCGCAGTATGCCATGTGTTTGACGGTAGAGAAGAAGAGCTGTGTGGCTGTGACAGCACCACACAGAGCGAGAGAAGGAGAACAAGCACGTCCTAGACTGACTGACTACTGGAGCATTTCTGGTCTGCCATTCTGCCCTCAGGCACCACACTGGGAGAGGGGCTGACACACACAGCGAACCCCACTGACTCAGCTCCATTAACCTGTAATACCAGATCCACACAGCGAACCCCACTGAGTCAGCTCCATTAACCTGTAATACCAGATCCACAGAGGGAATCCCACTGATTCAGCTCCATTAACCTGTAATACCAGATCCACAGAGGGAAACCCACTGATTCAGCTCCATTATCCTGTAATACCAGATCCACACAGGAACCCCACTGAGTCAGCTCCATTAACCTGTAATACCAGATCCACAGAGGAAACCCCACTGATTCAGCTCCATTATTCTGTAATACCAGATCCACACAGCGAACCCCACTGACTCAGCTCCATTATCCTGTAATACCAGATCCACACAGCGAACCCCACTGACTCAGCTCCATTATCCTGTAATACCAGATCCACAGAGCGAACCCCACTGACTCAGCTCCATTATCCTGTAATACCAGATCCACAGAGGGAACCACACTGATTCAGCTCCATTAACCTGTAATACCAGATCCACAAAACAAACCCCACTGATTCAGCTCCATTATCCTGTAATACCAGATCCACAGAGGGAACCCCACTGATTCAGCTCCATTATCCTGTAATACCAGATCCACACAACAAACCCCACTGATTCAGCTCCATTATCCTGTAATACCAGATCCACACAGCGAACCCCACTGATTCAGCTCCATTATCCTCATACCAGATCCACACAGCGAACCCCACTGAGTCAGCTCCATTAACCTGTAATACCAGATCCACACAGCGAACCCCACTGATTCAGCTCCATTAACCTGTAATACCAGATCCACAGAGGGAACCCCACTGATTCAGCGCCTTTATCCTGTAATACCAGATCCACACAACGAACCCCACTGACTCAGCTCCATTAACCTGTAATACCAGATCCACAGAGGAAACCCCACTGATTCAGCTCCATTATCCTGTAATACCAGATCCACAGAGGGAACCCCACTGACTCAGCTCCATTATCCTGTAATACCAGATCCACAGAGGGAACCCCACTGACTCAGCTCCATTATCCTGTAATACCAGATCCACACAACGAACCCCACTGATTCAGCTCCATTAACCTGTAATACCAGATCCACACCGAACCCCACTGATTCAGCTCCATTATCCTGTAATACCAGATCCACAGAGGGAACCCCACTGATTCAGCTCCATTATCCTGTAATACCAGATCCACAGAGGGAACCCCACTGATTCAGCTCCATTATCCTGTAATACCAGATCCACAGAGGAAACCCCACTGATTCAGCTCCATTATCCTGTAATACCAGATCCACAGAGGGAACCCCACTGATTCAGCTCCATTATCCTGTAATACCAGATCCACACAACAAACCCCACTGATTCAGCACCATTATCCTGTAATACCAGATCCACAGAGGGAACCCCACTGACTCAGCTCCATTATCCTGTAATACCAGATCCACAGAGGGAACCCCACTGATTCAGCTCCATTATCCTGTAATACCAGATCCACAGAGGGAACCCCACTGACTCAGCTCCATTATCCTCATACCAGATCCACAGAGGAAACCCCACTGATTCAGCACCATTATCCTGTAATACCAGATCCACAGAGGGAACCCCACTGACTCAGCTCCATTATCCTGTAATACCAGATCCACAGAGGGAACCCCACTGATTCAGCTCCATTATCCTGTAATACCAGATCCACAGAGGGAACCCCACTGACTCAGCTCCATTATCCTCATACCAGATCCACAGAGGGAACCCCACTGATTCAGCTCCATTAACCTGTAATACCAGATCCACAGAGGAAACCCCACTGATTCAGCTCCATTATCCTGTAATACCAGATCCACAGAGGGAACCCCACTGACTCAGCTCCATTATCCTCATACCAGATCCACAGAGGGAACCCCACTGATTCAGCTCCATTAACCTGTAATACCAGATCCACAGAGGAAACCCCACTGATTCAGCTCCATTATCCTGTAATACCAGATCCACACAACGAACCCCACTGAGTCAGCTCCATTAACCTGTAATACCAGATCCACAGAGGGAACCCCACTGATTCAGCTCCATTAACCTGTAATACCAGATCCACAGAGGGAACCCCACTGATTCAGCTCCATTAACCTGTAATACCAGATCCACATAGGGAACCCCACTGATTCAGCTCCATTATTCTGTAATACCAGATCCACAGAGGGAACCCCACTGATTCAGCTCCATTAACCTGTAATACCAGATCCACATAGGAACCCCACTGAGTCAGCTCCATTAACCTGTAATACCAGATCCACACAGCGAACCCCACTGATTCAGCTCCATTAACCTGTAATAGCAGATCCAGAGGGAACCCCACTGATTCAGCTCCATTAACCTCATACCAGATCCACAGAGGGAACCCCACTGATTCAGCTCCATTATCCTGTAATACCAGATCCAGAGGGAACCCCACTGATTCAGCTCCATTATCCTGTAATACCAGATCCAGAGGGAACCCCACTGATTCAGCTCCATTAACCTCATACCAGATCCACACAACAAACCCCACTGATTCAGCTCCATTATCCTGTAATACCAGATCCACACAGCGAACCCCACCGAGTCAGCTCCATTAACCTGTAATAGCAGATCCCGCTCAACAATGGAGGATTTTCAACTCGCTTTCACAAGTTATCCTATCGGACTTGCACATTAACTGTACAGCGGGTTTCTCCCCCCCAAACAATCCGTCTCTTACCTGGTGTGGTGGTCTTGGTGGCAGTAGGAGAGGTGAACCCGGTGAGGGCTGGAGTGACAGGTTTGACACTGTTCCCATTGGACAGTCCAGACAGGGGTTTAAACCCTACCCCATTCCCGAACCCGGAGAAGGCTGTGATCCCCTCAGCGGCTGGCCCGGTTCCCGATGTAGGGGCCAGGGAGAACCCTTTAAACACTTTGAATGCTCCTCCACTCTGCCCCTGTAGGCAGAAAAGACAAGAAGGAAACAAATGATTCACTCGGGAACTGGATGCTTCTATCTCCCTCCATTAGGCTAAAACATCACTGGAGGGGTCTCTTTAAAAAGAGTTCTGGCATCCAAGTAAGCAAACACAGCTGGCCTTGGGTTAATGTAAAGCTGGAAGGAAGGAAGGAAGGAAGGAAGGAAGGAAGGAAGGAAGGAAGGAAGCACTGCTTGCCTTGGGTTAATGTAAAGCTGGAAGGAAGGAAGGAAGGAAGGAAGGAAGCAAGCACTGCTGGCCTTGGGTTAATGTAAAGCTGGAAGGAAGGAAGGAAGGAAGGAAGGAAGGAAGGAAGGAAGCACTGCTTGCCTTGGGTTAATGTAAAGCTGGAAGGAAGGAAGGAAGGAAGGAAGGAAGGAAGGAAGGAAGGAAGGAAGGAAGGAAGGAAGGAAGGAAGGAAGGAAGGAAGGAAGGAAGGAAGCACTGCTGGCCTTGGGTTAATGTAAAGCTGGAAGGAAGGAAGGAAGGAAGGAAGGAAGGAAGGAAGGAAGGAAGGAAGGAAGGAAGGAAGGAAGGAAGCACTGCTGGCCTTGGGTTAATGTAAAGCTGGAAGGAAGGAAGGAAGGAAGGAAGGAAGGAAGGAAGCACTGCTGGCCTTGGGTTAATGTAAAGCTGGAAGGAAGGAAGGAAGGAAGGAAGGAAGGAAGGAAGGAAGGAAGGAAGGAAGGAAGGAAGGAAGGAAGGAAGGAAGCACTGCTGGCCTTGGGTTAATGTAAAGCTGGAAGGAAGGAAGGAAGGAAGGAAGGAAGGAAGGAAGGAAGGAAGCACTGCTGGCCTTGGGTTAATGTAAAGCTGGAAGGAAGGAAGGAAGGAAGGAAGGAAGGAAGGAAGGAAGGAAGGAAGGAAGGAAGGAAGGAAGGAAGGAAGGACTGCTTGCCTTGGGTTAATGTAAAGCTGGAAGGAAGGAAGGAAGGAAGGAAGGAAGGAAGGAAGGAAGGAAGGAAAGAAGGAAGGAAAGAAGGAAGCACTGCTTGCCTTGGGTTAATGTAAAGCTGGAAGGAAGGAAGGAAGGAAGGAAGGACGGAAGGAAGGAAGCACTGCTTGCCTTGGGTTAATGTAAAGCTGGAAGGAAGGAAGGAAGGAAGGAAGGAAGGAAGGAAGGAAGGAAGGAAGCACTGCTTGCCTTGGGTTAATGTAAAGCTGGAAGGAAGGAAGGAAGGAAAGGAAGGAAGGAAGGAAGGAAGGAAGGAAGGAAGGAAGGAAGCACTGCTTGCCTTGGGTTAATGTAAAGCTGGAAGGAAGGAAGGAAGGAAGGAAGGAAGGAAGGAAGGAAGGAAGGAAGGAAGGAAGGAAGGAAGGAAGCACTGCTTGCCTTGGGTTAATGTAAAGCTGGAAGGAAGGAAGGAAGGAAGGAAGGAAGGAAGGAAGGAAGGAAGGAAGGAAGGAAGGAAGGAAGGAAGCACTGCTGGCCTTGGGTTAATGTAAAGCTGGAAGGAAGGAAGGAAGGAAGGAAGGAAGGAAGGAAGGAAGGAAGGAAGGAAGGAAGGACTGCTTGCCTTGGGTTAATGTAAAGCTGGAAGGAAGGAAGGAAGGAAGGAAGGAAGGAAGGAAGGAAGGAAGGAAGGAAGGAAGGAAGGAAGGAAGGAAGGAAGGAAGGAAAGAAGGAAGGAAAGAAGGAAGCACTGCTTGCCTTGGGTTAATGTAAAGCTGGAAGGAAGGAAGGAAGGAAGGAAGGAAGGAAGCACTGCTTGCCTTGGGTTAATGTAAAGCTGGAAGGAAGGAAGGAAGGAAGGAAGGAAGGAAGGAAGGAAGGAAGGAAGGAAGGAAGGAAGGAAGGAAGGAAGCACTGCTTGCCTTGGGTTAATGTAAAGCTGGAAGGAAGGAAGGAAGGAAGGAAGGAAGGAAGGAAGGAAGGAAGGAAGGAAGGAAGGAAGGAAGGAAGGAAGGAAGCACTGCTTGCCTTGGGTTAATGTAAAGCTGGAAGGAAGGAAGGAAGGAAGGAAGGAAGGAAGGAAGGAAGGAAGGAAGGAAGGAAGGAAGGAAGGAAGGAAGGAAGGAAGGAAGCACAGCTTGCCTTGGGTTAATGTAAAGCTGGGTTGTGTTCAGTCGGCACTAAACTGAAGAAAACGTGAAACAGGGATGTAGTTGCCACCTGAACTTGTGCAATAACATCCTCGCTTGCCTTTTTTCTTCTAATGAACATGACCCAGGTTTCCCCCTGACACACTAAGACAGCATGTGAGCTAGTTCCTGTGGTGTTGGTTAGTTAACGAGTCTAGAAAAGTCTGTGGCCATTAATGCCAGCTTCTAGCCTACGTCACCTAGGTCAACAGCTAGTCACACACAGACAGCATGCATGCTAGTGCCCTTGGGCGTTGGTTAGTTAGTCAGGTAGCCTACATCACCTAGGTCAACAGCTAGTCACACAGACACAGACAGCATGCATGCTAGTGCCCTTGGGCGTTGGTTAGTCAGTCAGGTAGCCTACATTACCTAGGCCAACAGCTGGTCACACACAGACAGACAGCATGCATGCTAGTGCCCTTGGGCGTTGGTTAGTCAGTCGGGCAGCCTACCTCTGAACCAGCAGCCCGACGCTTGGCCTTCTTGATGGGCCTGCTCTTCATCACATCATCACTCGCGATGGAAAATGTCCCTGCCTGATGAACACCATCAGAACACTATTAGAAATAGGATTAAATATGTACAACACATCCTCACTCTGCTATATAGTCCAGGTAATATCTACAACACATCCTCACTCTGCTATATAGTCCAGGTAATATGTACAACACATCCTCACTCTGCTATATAGTCCAGGTAATATCTACAACACATCCTCACTCTGCTATATAGTCCAGGTAATATCTACAACACATCCTCACTCTGCTATATAGTCCAGGTAATATCTACAACACATCCTCACTCTGCTATATAGTCCAGGTAATATCTACAACACATCCTCACTCTGCTATATAGTCCAGGTAATATCTACAACACATCCTCACTCTGCTATATAGTCCAGGTAATATCTACAACACATCCTCACTCTGCTATATAGTCCAGGTAATATCTACAACACATCCTCACTCTGCTATATAGTCCAGGTAATATCTACAACACATCCTCACTCTGCTATATAGTCCAGGTAATATCTACAACACATCCTCACTCTGCTATATAGTCCAGGTAATATCTACAACACATCCTCACTCTGCTATATAGTCCAGGTAATATCTACAACACATCCTCACTCTGCTATATAGTCCAGGTAATATCTACAACACATCCTCACTCTGCTATATAGTCCAGGTAATATCTACAACACATCCTCACTCTGCTATATAGTCCAGGTAATATCTACAACACATCCTCACTCTGCTATATAGTCCAGGTAATATCTACAACACATCCTCACTCTGCTATATAGTCCAGGTAATATCTACAACACATCCTCACTCTGCTATATAGTCCAGGTAATATGTACAACACATCCTCACTCTGCTATATAGTCCAGGTAATATCTACAACACATCATCACTTTATTTTGTAATTTTATTTCACTTTTATTTGACCAGGTAGGTCCAGGTAATATGACAACACATCCTCACTCTTATTTAGTCCAGGTAATATTACAGAACACTTTTATTTAACCACACAGGCTCAGTTGAGGAACACCATTTATTTGACCAGGTAATATTGAGAACACTGCTATTTATTTCTACAACCAGGTAGGCTAGTTGAGAACACATCCTTTATTTGACCAGGTAATATTGAGAACACCTTTATTAGACCAGGTAGGCTAGTTGAGAACACTTTATTTGACCAGGTAGGCTAGTTGAGAACACCTTTATTTGACCAGGTAGGCTAGTTGAGAACACTTTTATTTAACCAGGTAGGCTAGTTGAGAACACCTTTATTTAACCAGGTAGGCTAGTTGAGAACACTTTTATTTAACCAGGTAGATAGTTGAGAACACCTTTATTTAACCAGGTAATAGTTGAGAACACCTTTATTTAACCAGGTGCTAGTTGAGAACAAGTTGTCATTTACAACTGCGACCTGGTCAAGATTAAGAAAAGCAGTGTGACACAAACAACAACACAGAGTAACATGTGGAATGAACAAGCGTTCAGTCAATAACACAATAGAGAAAGTCTATATACAGTGTGTGCAAATGGCATGAGGAGGTAAGGCAATAAATAGGCCAATAGTAGCGAAGTAATTACAATTTAGCAGATTAACACTGGAGAGATGGATGAGCAGATGAACATGTGCAAGTAGAGATACTGGTGTGCAAAAGAGCAGAAAAGAAAAGAAAAACAATATGGGGATGAGGTAGATTGGGTGGGCTATTTACAGATGGGCTATGTACAGCTGCAGCGATCGGTTAGCTGCTCAGATAGCTGATGTTTAAAGTTAGAGGGAGATATGAGTCTCCAGCTTCAACGATTTTTGCAAATCGATCCAGTCATTGGCAGCAGAGAACTGGAAGGAAAGGCGGCCAAAGTAGGTGTTGGCTTTGGGGGTGACCAGTGAGATAAACCTGCTGGAGCGCGTGGGTGTTGTTATGGTGACCAGTGAGCTGAGATGAGGCGGGGCTTTACCTAGCAAAGACTTATAGATGACCTGGAGCCAGGGGGTTTGGCGACAAATATGCAGCTATAGAGCCAGGGAAGAGCATACACATCCGCAGTGGTGAGTGGTATAAGGTAATTTGGTAACAAAACGGATTGCACTGTGATAAACTGCATCCAGTTTGCTGAGTAGAGTATTGGAATATTTTGTGGATGACATCCGAAGTCGAGGATCAGGTAGGATTGTCAGTTTTACTAGGGTAAGTTTGGCGGCGTGATTGAAGGAGGCTTTGTTGCTAAATAGGAAGTAATTCTAAATTTAATTTTGGATTGGAGATGTTTAATATGAGTCCGGAAAGAGAGTTTACAGTCTAACCTCACCTAGGTATTTGTAGTTGTCCACATATTCAGGTCAGAACGTCCAGAGTAGTGATGCAACACATGGGTGCAGGCAGCTATATACGGTTGAAAAGCATGCATTTGGTTTTACTAGCTTTTAAGAGCAGTTGGAGGCCACGGAAGGAGTGTTGTATGGCATTGAAGCTCGTTTGGAGGTTTGGTAACACAGTGTCCAAAGAAGGGCCAGAAGTATACAGAATGGTGTCGTCTGCGTAGAGGTGGATCAGGGAATCACCCGCAGCAACATGACATCACTTGATAAGTACAGAGAAAATATCGGCCCAGGAATTGAACCCTGTGATACCCCCATAGAGACTGCCAGAGGACGGAACAACATGCCCTCCGATTTGACACACTGAACTCTGTCTGCAAAGTAGTTGGTGAACCAGTCCAGGCAGTCATTTGAGAAACTAAGGCTATTGAGTCTGCCGATAAGAATCCAGGTGATTGACAGTCGAAAGCCTTGGCCAGGTCGATGAAGACGGCTGCACAGTACTGTCTTTTATCGTTGGCAGGTTATGATATCTTTAGTATCTTGAGCGTGGCTGAGGTGCACCCGTGACCAGCTCGGAAACCGGACTGCAAAGCAGAGAAGGTACAGTGGGATTCGAGATGGTCAGTAATCTGTTTATTAACTTGGCTTCCGAAGACTTTAGAAAGGCAAGGGCAGGATGGATATAGGTCTGTAGCCTTAAACATGACAAACTGTTGAGTCAGTTTCTGTAGTAACATGGACTTAAACATGATGAAACTGTTGCTCCTTGCTGAAACAAGCAACAAATAAATAGAACAGGCTTGGAACCGCTAACCCTGGTAAATAGAATGAATAGAACTGCTATATAGTCTTGGTAAACATCTGACCCTGGTAAATAGAATGAATAGAACAGGCTTGGAACCTCTGACCCTGGTAAATAGAATGAATAGAACAGGCTTGGAACCTGCTGACCCTGGTAAATAGAATGAATAGAACAGGCTTGGAACCTCTGACCCTGGTAAATAGAATGAATAGAACAGGCTTGGAACCTTACTAACCCTGGTAAATAGAATCAATAGAACAGGCTTGGAACCTCTGACCCTGGTAAATAGAATGAATAGAACAGGCTTGGAACCTCTAACCTGGTAAATAGAATGAATAGAACAGGCTTGGAACCTCTAACCCTGGTAAACAGAATCAATAGAACAGGCTTGGAACCTCTGACCCTGGTAAACAGAATCAATAGAACAGGCTTGGAACCTCTGACCCTGGTAAATAGAATCTAGGCTTGGAACATCCTCTAACCCTGGTAAATAGAATGAATAGAACAGGCTTGGAACCTCTGACCCTGGTAAATAGAATGAATAGAACAGGCTTGGAATATCTAACCCCAGTAATATGACTGGTATATAGAAGGTAAATAGAACAGGCTTGGAACCTCTGACCAGGTAATATGACTGGTAAATAGAATGAATAGAACAGGCTTGGAACCTCTAACCCTAGTAAATAGAATGAATAGAACAGGCTTGGAACCTCTGACCCTGGTAATATCCTGGTAAATAGAATGAATAGAACAGGCTTGGAACCTCTGACCCTGGTAATATGACTAGAACAATAGAATGAATAGAACAGGCTTGGAACCTCTAACCCTAGTAAATAGAATGAATAGAACAGGCTTGGAACCTCTGACCCCGGTAATATGACTGGTAAATAGAATGAATAGAACAGGCTTGGAACCTCTAACCCTGGTAAATAGAATGAATAGAACAGGCTTGGAACCTCTAACCCCGGTAATATGACTGGTAAATAGAATGAATAGAACAGGCTTGGAACCTCTAACCCCGGTAATATGACTGGTAAACTCATGGCTGCCTGGTATTGTGATGCAATCATTTCCATGGTAATGTAGAATGTTTATTCAAATGATGTTCACTGATGTGGCTCAAACAATGGAATGTATTATTTGTAACGCCTGTAGAGTTGAATCAACAAATAACAGCACAGGGTACACTTCCTGCTTTTACTTCCTGCTTTGCTCCAAGGTTAAAAAAAACAAGGTTACAACAACGTAATAACCGGCATCAGGAAGCATTTGAAAATAAAACAAATTCATGGGACCAGTTCATTTGAAAACTACATGCGCCGTTGATAAATAGCGACTCCAACCTCTACCAACAGCTCCTCCCCCGCAGCTACTCGCCCAAGCCTCTCCAGGTTCTCCTTTACACAAATCCAGATAGCAGATGTTCTGAAAGAGCTGCAAAACCTGGACCCGTACAAATCAGCTGGGCTTGACAATCTGGGCCCTCTATTTCTGAAACTATCCGCCGCCATTGTCGCAACCCCTATTACCAGCCTGTTCAACCTCTCTTTCATATCGTCTGAGATCCCCAAGGATTGGAAAGCTGCCGCAGTCATCCCCCTCTTCCAAGGGAGACACCCTGGACCCAAACTGTTACAGACCTATATCCATCCTGCCCTGCCTATCTAAGGTCTTCGAAAGCCAAGTCAACAAACAGGTCACTGACCATCTCGAATCCCACCGTACCTTCTCCGCTGTGCAATCGGGTTTCCGAGCTGGTCACGGGTGCACCTCAGCCACGCTCAAGGTACTAAACGATATCATAACCGCCATCGATAAAAGACAGTACTGTGCAGCCGTCTTCATCAACCTGGCCAAGGCTTTCGACTCTGTCAATCACCATATTCTTATCGGCAGACTAGGTAGCCTCGGTTTTTCTGATGACTGCCTTGCCTGGTTCACCAACTACTTTGCAGACAGAGTTCAGTGTGTCAAATCGGAGGGCATGTTGTCCCGTCCTCTGGCAGTCTCTATGGGGGTGCCACAGGGTTCAATTCTCAGGCCGACTCTTTTCTCTGTATGTATCAATGATGTCGCTCTTGCTGCGGGCGATTCCCTGATCCACCTCTACGCAGACGACACCATTCTATATACTTCCGGCCCGTCCTTGGACACTGTGCTATCTAACCTCCAAACAAGCTTCAATGCCATACAACACTCCTTCCGTGGCCTCCAACTGCTCTCAAACGCTAATAAAACCAAATGCATGCTTTTCAACCGTTCGCTGCCTGCACCCGCACGCCTGACTAGCATCACCACCCTGGATGGTTCCGACCTTGAATATGTGGACATCTATAAGTACCTAGGTGTCTGGCTAGACTGTAAACTCTCCTTCCAGACTCATATCAAACTTCTCCAATCGAAAATCAAATCTAGAGTCGGCTTTCTATTCCGCAACAAAGCCTCCTTCACTCACGCCGCCAAACTTACCCTAGTAAAACTGACTATCCTACCGATTCTCGACTTCTGCGACGTCATCTACAAAATAGCTTCCAACACTCTACTCAGCAAACTGGATGCAGTTTATCACAGTGCCATCCGTTTTGTTACTAAAGCACCTTATACCACTCACCACTGCGACCTGTATGCTCTAGTCGGCTGGCCCTCGCTACATATTCGTCGCCAGACCCACTGGCTCCAGGTCATCTACAAGTCCATGCTAGGTAAAGCTCCGCCTTATCTCAGTTCACTGGTCACGATGGCAACACCCACCCGTAGCACGCGCTCCAGCAGGTGTATCTCACTGATCATCCCTAAAGCCAACACCTCATTTGGCCGCCTTTCCTTCAGTTCTCTGCTGCCTGTGACTGGAAAGCCTTTGCAAAAATCGCTGAAGTTGGAGACCTTTATCTCCCTCACCAACTTCAAACATCTGCTATCTGAGCAGCTAACCGATCGCTGCCGCTGTACATAGTCTATCGGTAAATAGCCCACCCAATTTGACCTACCTCATCCCCATACTGTTTTTATTTATTTACTTTTCTGCTCTTTTGCACACCAATATCTCTACCTGTACATGACCATCTGATCATTTATCACTCCAGTGTTAATCTGCTAAATTGTAATTATTGAAGAGCCTACCTCCTCATGCCTTTTGCACTCAATGTATATAGACTCTCTTTTTTCTACTGTGTTATTGACTTGTTTATTGTTTACTCCATGTGTAACTCTGTGTTGTCTGTTCACACTGCTATGCTTAATCTTGGCCAGTTTCGCAGTTGCAAATGAGAACTTGTTCTCAACTAGCCTACCTGGTTAAATAAAGGTGAAAAAAAAAAAACGCCGGTCCCATGAATCGCCAAATGATGGGATATTAGAACACCTCTGTCTTATTAACCTTGTAATCTTCAGCCTAGACGTTAGCTAATGGCTAGATGGTTGTCTCTTTCCCACGTAAGCTTCAATGCTATTTTTATTTCCTTACCAACCTCATGATCTGTTTCAGACAGCTTGCCTTCTGCCGAGGCAGCGTAGTCCAATACCTGAGCTGATCACATGGTTGATTCAGAGAGGTAGAACCTCAAACATTATTGTGAATCCGTTGTCTTTAACCTTCCCATTTTATAACCTAGCTTTGCTCCTATGGGGACACTCAACATGGCCGAACAGTCCTGTCATTATGCCACCATCTGTTCTAGTCATTATATTTCTATGGAACAGCACATGCAGTCAGGAGCAGAGGAGGGGAGAAAATCTGTGTTTAAAAAAATACAATTTAAAAGGCTGGTAACCTGTCTAACCCTGGTAAATCAAAACTCTATACCAATCACTTGAAGACCTATCCAACCCCCCTCTATACCAATCACTGAAGGCCTATCCAACCCCCTCTATACCAATCACTGAAGACCTATCCAACCCCTCTATACCAATCACTGAAGGCCTATCCAACCCCTCTATACCAATCACTGAAGGCCTATCCAACCCCCTCTAAATACCAATCACTGAAGGCCTATCCAACCCCCTCTATACCAATCACTGAAGACCTATCCAACATCCTCTATACCAATCACTGAAGGCCTATCCAACCCCCTCTATACCAATCACTGAAGACCTATCCAACACCTGGTATACCAATCACTGAAGACCTATCCAACCTCCCCTCTATACCAATCACTGAAGACCTATCCAACACCTCTATACCAATCACTGAAGACCTATCCAACACCCTGAATACCAATCACTGAAGACCTATCCAACCCACTCTATACCAATCACTGAAGACCTATCCAACCCCCTCTATACCAATCACTGAAGACCTATCCAACTTGGAATTCTATACCAATCACTGAAGGCCTATCCAACCCCCTCTATACCAATCACTGAAGACCTATCCAACCCCCTCTATACCAATCACTGAGGCCTATCCAACCCCTCTATACCAATCACTGAAGGCCTATCCAACCCCTCTATACCAATCACTGAAGGCCTATCCAACCCCCTCTATACCAATCACTGAAGACCTATCCAACATCCTCTATACCAATCACTGAAGGCCTATCCAACCCCCTCTATACCAATCACTGAAGACCTATCCAACACCCTCTATACCAATCACTGAAGACCTATCCAACCCCCTCTATACCAATCACTGAAGACCTATCCAACACCCTCTATACCAATCACTGAAGACCTATCCAACACCCTCTATACCAATCACTGAAGACCTATCCAACCCCCTCTATACCAATCACTGAAGACCTATCCAACCCCCTCTATACCAATCACTGAAGGCCTATCCAACCCCTCTATACCAATCACTGAAGGCCTATCCAACCCCTCTCTATACCAATCACTGAAGGCCTATCCAACCCCTCTATACCAATCACTGAAGGCCTATCCAACCCCCTCTATACCAATCACTGAAGGCCTATACAACCCCCTCTATACCAATCACTGAAGGCCTATCCAACCCCTCTATACCAATCACTGAAGGCCTATCCAACCCCCTCTATACCAATCACTGAAGACCTATCCAACCCCCTCTATACCAATCACTGAAGGCCTATCCAACCCCTCTATACCAATCACTGAAGACCTATCCAACCCCCTCTATACCAATCACTGAAGGCCTATCCAACCCCTCTATACCAATCACTGAAGGCCTATCCAACCCCCTCTATACCAATCACTGAAGGCCTATCCAACCCCCTCTATACCAATCACTGAAGACCTATCCAACATCCCTCTATACCAATCACTGAAGGCCTATCCAACCCCTCTATACCAATCACTGAAGACCTATCCAACCCCTCTATACCAATCACTGAAGACCTATCCAACACCCTCTATACCAATCACTGAAGGCCTATCCAACCCCTCTATACCAATCACTGAAGGCCTATCCAACCCCCTCTATACCAATCACTGAAGACCTATCCAACACCCTCTATACCAATCACTGAAGACCTATCCAACCCCCTCTATACCAATCACTGAAGACCTATCCAACCCCTCTATACCAATCACTGAAGACCTATCCAACCCCCTCTATACCAATCACTGAAGGCCTATCCAACCCCCTCTATACCAATCACTGAAGACCTATCCAACCCCTCTATACCAATCACTGAAGGCCTATCCAACCCCCTCTATACCAATCACTGAAGGCCTATCCAACCCCCTCTATACCAATCACTGAAGGCCTATCCAACCCCTCTATACCAATCACTGAAGGCCTATCCAACCCCACTATACCAATCACTGAAGACCTATCCAACCCCTCTATACCAATCACTGAAGGCCTATCCAACCCCCTCTATACCAATCACTGAAGACCTATCCAACCCCTCTATACCAATCACTGAAGACTTATCCAACCCCTCTATACCAATCACTGAAGACTATCAACCCCCGTAAATCCAAAGGTGAAATCTCAATGACGCCCCTATACCAATCACTGAAGGCCTATCCAACCTCCTCTATACCAATCACTGAAGACCTATCCAAACCCCTCTATACCAATCACTGAAGGCCTATCCAACCCCTCTATACCAATCACTGAAGACCTATCCAACCCCTCTATACCAATCACTGAAGGCCTATCCAACCCCTCTATACCAATCACTGAAGGCCTATCCAACCCCTCTATACCAATCACTGAAGGCCTATCCAACCCCTCATACCAATCACTGAAGACCTATCCAACCCCTCTATACCAATCACTGAAGACCTATCCAACCCCCTCTATACCAATCACTGAAGGCCTATCCAACCCCCTCTATACCAATCACTGAAGACCTATCCAACCCCAATTCTATACCAATCACTGAAGGCCTACCCAACCCCCTCTATACCAATCACTGAAGACCTATCCAACCCCTCTATACCAATCACTGAAGACCTATCCAACCCCCTCTATACCAATCACTGAAGACCTATCCAACCCCTCTATACCAATCACTGAAGGCCTATCCAACCCCTCTATACCAATCACTGAAGACCTATCCAACCCCCTCTATACCAATCACTGAAGACCTATCCAACCCCTCTATACCAATCACTGAAGACCTATCCAACCCCTCTATACCAATCACTGAAGGCCTATCCAACCCCCTCTATACCAATCACTGAAGACCTATCCAACCCCCTCTATACCAATCACTGAAGACCTATCCAACCCCCTCTATACCAATCACTGAAGGCCTATCCAACCCCCTCTATACCAATCACTGAAGACCTATCCAACCCCTCTATACCAATCACTGAAGGCCTATCCAACCCCCTCTATACCAATCACTGAAGACCTATCCAACCCCTCTATACCAATCACTGAAGACCTATCCAACCCCCTCTATACCAATCACTGAAGACCTATCCAACCCCCTCTATACCAATCACTGAAGGCCTATCCAACCCCTCTATACCAATCACTGAAGGCCTATCCAACCCCCTCTATACCAATCACTGAAGGCCTATCCAACCCCTCTATACCAATCACTGAAGACCTATCCAACCCCTCTATACCAATCACTGAAGGCCTATCCAACCCCTCTATACCAATCACTGAAGACCTATCCAACCCCTCTATACCAATCCTGAAGACCTATCCAACCCCTCTATACCAATCACTGAAGACCTATCCAACCCCCTCTATACCAATCACTGAAGACCTATCCAACCCCTCTATACCAATCACTGAAGGCCTATCCAACCCCTCTATACCAATCACTGAAGGCCCTGCAGACTGTGTATTATCATCAGACTAAGTAGTATCAGTGACCCCTCTATACCAATCACTGAAGACCTATCCAACCCCCTCTATACCAATCACTCCTGATCCCAACCCCTCTATACCAATCACTGAAGACCTATCCAACCCCTCTATACCAATCACTGAAGGCCTATCCAACCCCTCTATACCAATCACTGAAGACCTATCCACCCTCTATACCAATCACTGAAGACCTATCCAACCCCTCTATACCAATCACTGAAGACCTATCCAACCCCCTCTATACCAATCACTGAAGGCCTATCCAACCTCCTCTATACCAATCACTGAAGGCCTATCCAACTCTATACCAATCACTAAGTACCTATCAAGGCTCTATAAACACTGAAGACCAGCCAACCTCCTCTCCCTCATCCTCCTATCCCACCCTCTATACCAATCACTGAAGACCTACCAACCTCCTCTATACCAATCACTGAAGGCCTATCCAACCCCTCTATACCAATCACTGAAGACCTATCCAACCTCCTCTATACCAATCACTGAAGGCCTATCCAACCCCCTCTATACCAATCACTGAAGGCCTATCCAACCCCTCTATACCAATCACTGAAGACCTATCCAACCTCCTCATACCAACTGAAGACCTATCCAACCCCTCTATACCAATCACTGAGGCTATCCAACCAGCCAACCTCCTCTCCCCATCTCTATACCAATCACTGAAGACCTATCCAACCTCCTCTATACCAATCACTGAAGACCTATCCAACCCCTCTATACCAATCACTGAAGACCTATCCAACCCCTCTATACCAATCACTGAAGGCCTATCCAACCCCCTCTATACCAATCACTGAAGGCCTATCCAACCCCCTCTATACCAATCACTGAAGGCCTGCAGACTGTGTATTATCATACAGACTATAGTAGTATCAGTGAGGCAGTAGAAACACAGTGCAGCAGCCAACCTCCTCTCCCTCATCCTCCTGATCCCAGTTCCGGTCAGTCAGCTCTTTGTCGGCAATCCTCTTCGCCATGGCAACGCTGCTCTCTGGTAGACAACACAAGAGACGAGTCAACACACGAATGATTCAACGGTGATCATTAATAACATACTTCAAAATGTCTCGTTATGTTTGTGAGTTTCAGTGGTTACATGATAACAAGTATACTACAAACATATACAATAAAACACTAGAGAATCTCAATAACAATATTTCAACATCTGGGACATTGGACGAACATAATTAACTACAGTAAACAGCAAACTAAGTTAACTACAGTAACTAGTTGATTGAGGTGAGTGCTTTTCCCCCTATGTCCTGTTAGACTGAGTTGATGTAGCTAGTTATTATATTATATATATATATATATATTATGTAGTTAGTTATGTAACACGTTGATACTGATTTAAGTCACAAACTGTTGTACAAAGAGACAGAAAAGTGGAGGCCAAAAAAAGAGCCCATATCGGTTCTTGTTTAGTGAATAGTTATGGGCTCGCTAATGGTGAAATATCAACATAGGTAACTTTAGCTTGCACCATTAGGATGTCGAAATGCCTGGTAGTAACTAGATGTACTACTAGTTAACTAAGTAACGTTACATATAATCGAGTACGTATTTTCTCTTCTGGCTAAGGATAATTTGGCCAACCATCTGTGGGTGTCTTTCCTTTCTCTAATGTTCTCTAAATGTGTGTCAATATCAAAGACAATAGTAGTTAGCGGACTATAAAAAGTTCGGCGAAATATCAGTTGCCGGTAACAACACGGGTTACTTATGTATCTAACAAGTTAGCTAGTTCGCTAACCAATTTAGCAACTTGCTATTTTTTGGCATCATGTATTTGGTACCTTTTAGTCACACGTGGTGCAGAGTAACATTAGAGTGTATTTTGCGTGTTTAGCATGGCCCTATAATGTGATTTATTCCATGCTAGCTACAGTAGCACCACCATCAACAATATGAACAGCCATGAAGTCTCCTGCTAGCTGTGTTGATAGGCTAACTACTGCCCCGATGTCATTGAATATATAAAAGAAACATACCTTTTTCCCCCTTTAATTAAAATGTTCGATAACAACTGCCCTTTGATAGTAAATCAATTCCAAATGCTACTAAACTTGGAATAATTGCTGGTTGTCCGATCAGCGAAGAAGAAGAGGCAAAGCGAGAGGTTTTACTCCGCCCATCGGAATTGTGATTTATTTTGTTGTATGTGTGGGGTCAATGAGAGTGTAGAATTTGGTCGAATTTAAAAATGTAATTTGCTACATGAGGTTTATTTGGTCGAATAAAAGTTTCAGTAATGTTTAGGCTGTTGCGAATGCACTGATAAAACTGGACGCACGCACTATTTCGTGAACTTGATTAATAAAAAATTCATAAAACAACGACTTTTATGTCAATCATATGTGTATCTGCCCTCTCATTGGTTAGAATGGTCCACGTGATCTCTCCCAGTCTATAGACCTCAGAGGACGTTTACACGCACACAATAATGCGATTATTATAGAGAGGTTAATATAATAGTTCGATTAAAAATATTGACATGGTATGAAAGAAGAACGATTCTGTAATAATCCTGTTTACATAGAAACATCTGAAAAGGATACCTGATAGCACTTATAAATGCAATCAAAATAAACGTTCTACCACACAGCCAACAATTTATTTTTGGGAAGCATATTTGATTCTTAGTTTGTATGTGAAAAAACGAGTTCTAGAAGCATAGAATCCGTTCCAAACTCACTCCTGCTAAAGAGGGCTGTTCACTTGGCTGGCGCGAGCACATGCAGAGGTCAAATACACTTCTGGAATGACGATTGTGTTTACACGACCTAATAATTCGAAAGATTGCTCAGAAATCCAGATGTTTTAATCGGAGTATGATTTTGACCGTACGCCGATTATTAAAATAAACAGAGGACGGTGTTTACAAGACTATTGCATTTATCAAGAGTTCCATCAGTAGCTTGATTTCAGATGTGTCCATGTAAATGGGATTATTAGGGAAATCGTTCTTCTTGCAAAGCATGTTAACGTTTAAAATGAACTATTATATTAACCTTTCTACAATAATCGCATTATTGTGTGCATGTAACCGTGCTCAGTAATGTCTCTACCTCCCGCCTGCATTCCATCTTTGACAACATGTATTTCCATCGTTAGAGTGGTCACTTGATTATCTTGTCAATATAATAGAAAGTCTTTGGTTTAGTTTAGTAAATGTGTCCGGGCCTTTTCACGCCGCCATTTCACAAAACGGAATCTCCGCGCGCCTCGTCTCCGTTGGCCCAATGCGCAAGTGCGAAATATAGAACCATTCATGGGAGTTGTAGTCCTGTAGCAGAGTTTGAGAGTCCTTTTAAAGAGCTCAGTGTCTGTTTGTCTGGCTGTTTTAAAATATTTCTACTGAAATGCCCCCCAAAATTCCCCAAAACTCACTTCCTCAAGAGAATGGTGATGAGGAGATTATACACACACACACATACATACACACTTAGAGTTGTGCCACACTATATATCCTGTCAGTGAGTCATATACAATATTCATACTGTATGATTCAAAATAGGCCCAGAATGTGCTTGTGATACTTATGGCATGAGATGGTGTCTTCCTCATCAGGGCTGTGGCTTCAAATCATTATGGCTCTACCCCATGCTACATTATGGAGATGTCATTTATAGATCGGCAGGTAAGGGTGCTCTCGGGCGGCTAGATGTTCTTTACCGTTCGACCATCAGATTTACCACCAATACTCCTTATAGGACACATCACTGCACTCTATACTCCTCTGTAAACTGGTCATCTCTGTATACCCATCGCAAGACCCACTGGTTGATGCTTATTTATAAAAACCCTCTTAGGCCTCACTCCCCCCTATCTGAGATATCTACTGCAGCCCTCATCCTCCACATACAACACCTGTTCACTCCCCCCCTATCTGAGATACCTACTGCAGCCCTCATCCTCCACATACAACACCTGTTCTCCTCCCATCTGAGATATCTACTGTAGCCCTCATCCTCCACAACCTTCTTAGGCCTCCTCCCTATCTGAGATACCTACTGCAGCCCTCATCCCCCACATACAACACCTGTTCACTCCCCCTATCTGAGATAGTTTTAGCCCTCATCTCTTCATACAAAGTCACACTCCCCCCCATCTGGACCCTCTTAGCCCTCATCCTCCAGTTAAAACAGCTTTTTTCCATCTCTCCATTCGTGATCTATTACCTTGTCTCTACCTTCTTGCCCTTTGTGCTGTTGTCTGTGCCCAGTAATGTATGTACCCTGTTTGTGCTGCTACCATTTTGTGCTGCTGCCATGTTGTGTTGCTACCATGTTGTGTTGCTGCCATGTTGTTGTTATGTTGTGTTGCTACCATGTTGTGCTGCTGCCATGTTGTTGTTATGTTGTGTTGCTACCATGTTGTGTTGCTGCCATGTTGTTGCTGCCATGTTGTTGTTATGTTGTGTTGCTACCATGTTGTTGCTGCCATGTGCTGTTGTCTGTGTTATGTTGTGTTGCTACCATGTTGTGTTGCTGCCATGTTGTTGTTATGTTGTGTTGCTACCATGTGCTGCTACCATGTTGTGCTGCTGCCATGTTGTTGTTATGTTGTGTTGCTACCATGTTGTGTTGCTGCCATGTTGTTGTTATGTTGTGTTGCTACCATGTTGTGTTGCTGCCATGTTGTTGTTATGTTGTGTTGCTACCATGTTGTTGTTATGTTGTGTTGCTACCATGTTGTGTTGCTGCCTGTGTAACATGTTGTTGTTATGTTGTGTTGCGAACCATGTTGGACCCTTGCACACATCATGTTGTGTTCTGCCATGTTGCATTGTTACCCATTGCTACCCACCCATGTTGTGTTGCTGCCATGCAGAGTTATGTTGTGGAACTACTATGTTGGTGCTGCCAGAGCATGTTGACTTCTACCATGATGTGTTGCTGCCATGTTTTGCACCACCGCTAACATGTTTCACATTGTTATGTTGTGTTGCTACCATGTTGTGTTGCTGCCATGTTGTGATGCTGCCATGTTGTGATGCTACCATGTTGTGATGCTGCCATGTTGTGTTGCTGCCATGTTGTGTTGCTACCATGTTGTGTTGCTGCCAATGTTGTGTTGCTGCCATATGTTGTGTTGCTACCATGTTGTGTTGCTGCCATGTTGTGTTATGTTGCTGCCATGTTGTGTTGCTGCCATGTTGTGATGCTGCCATGTTGTGATGCTACCATGTTGTGTTGCTGCCATGTTGTGTTGCTGCCATGTTGTGTTGCTACCATGTTGTGTTGCTACCATGTTGTGTTGCTACCATGTTGTGTTGCTGCCATGCTGTGTTGCTGCCATGTTGTGTTGCTGCCATGTTGTGTTGCTACCATGTTGTGCTGCTACCATGTTGTGTTGCTACCATGTTGTGTTGCTACCATGTTGTGTTGCTACCATGTTGTGTTGCTACCATGTTGCTATGTTGTTGTCTTAGGTCTCATGTTTATGTAGTGTAGTGGTGTCTCTGTTGTCATGCTATGTTGTTGTCTTAGGTCTCGCTTTATGTAGTGGTGTGCTACCATGTTGTCATGCTATGTTTGTTGTCCAGGTCTCTCTTTATGTAGTGGTGTCCTCTTGTCATGCTATGTTGTTGTCTTAGGTCTCTCTTTATGTAGTGTAGTGGTGTCTCTCTTGTCATACTACGTTGTTGTCTTAGGTATCTCTTTATGTAGTGGTGTCTCTCTTGTCATGCTATGTTGTTGTCTTAGGTCTCTCTCTATGTAGTGTAGTGTTGTCTCTCTTGTCATGCTATGTTGTTGTCTTAGGTCTCTCTTTATGTAGTGTTGTCTCTCTTGTCATGCTATGTTGTTGTCTTTTAGGTCTCTCTTTATGTAGTGTAGTGTTGTCTCTCTTGTCATGTTATGTTGTTGTCTTAGGTCTCTCTCTATGTAGTGTTGTCTCTCTTGTCATGCTATGTTGTTGTCTTTAGGTCTCTCTTTATGTAGTGTTGTCTCTCTTGGCGTGATGTGTGTTTTGTCCTATATTTATATTTAATTTATTTGTTATTTTTAATCCCATCCCCCGTCCACGCAGGAGGCCTTTGAGTAGGCCGTCATTGTAAATAAGAATTTGTTCTTTACTGACTTGCCTAGTTAAATAAAGGTCAAATAAAAAATCATACAAAATGAAAATAACTAGGCTCCAGGGACTGAGGGTAGAATGGCTCACGGGACTGAGGGTAGAATGGCTCCAGGGACTGAGGGTAGAATGGCTCCAGGGACTGAGGGTAGAATGGCTCCAGGGACTGAGGGTAGAATGGCTCCAGGGACTGAGGGTAGAATGGCTCCAGGGACTGAGGGTAGAATGGCTCCAGGGACTGAGGGTAGAATGGCTCCAGGGACTGAGGGTAGAATGGCTCCAGGGACTGAGGGTAGAATGGCTCCAGGGACTGAGGGTAGAATGGCTCCAGGGACTGAGGGTAGAATGGCTCCAGGGACTGAGGGTAGAATGGCTCCAGGGACTTAGGGTAGAGTGGCTCCAGGGACTGAGGGTAGAATGGCTCCAGGGACTGAGGGTAGAATGGCTCCAGGGACTGAGGGTAGAATGGCTCCAGGGACTGAGGGTAGAATGGCTCCAGGGACTGAGGGTAGAATGGCTCCAGGGACTGAGGGTAGAATGGCTCCAGGGACTGAGGGTAGAATGGCTCCAGGGACTGAGGGTAGATTGGCTCCAGGGACTGAGGGTAGAATGGCTCCAGGGACTGAGGGTAGAATGGCTCCAGGGACTGAGGGTAGAATGGCTCCAGGGACTGAGGGTAGAATGGCTCCGGGGACTGAGGGTAGACCAAGTGGCTGGGGACTGAGGGTAGAATGGCTCCAGGGACTGAGGGTAGAATGGCTCCAGGGACTTAGGGTAGAATGGCTCCAGGGACTGAGGGTAGAATGGCTCCAGGGACTGAGGGTAGAATGGCTCCAGGGACTGAGGGTAGAATGGCTCCAGGGACTGAGGGTAGAATGGCTCCAGGGACTGAGGGTAGAATGGCTCCAGGGACTGAGGGTAGAATGGCTCCAGGGACTGAGGGTAGAATGGCTCCAGGGACTGAGGGTAGACCATGGCTCCAGGGACTGAGGGTAGAATGGCTCCAGGGACTGAGGGTAGAATGGCTCCAGGGACTGAGGGTAGAATGGCTCCAGGGACTGAGGGTAGAATGGCTCCAGGGACTGAGGGTAGATTGGCTCCAGGGACTGAGGGTAGAATGGCTCCAGGGACTGAGGGTAGAATGGCTCCAGGACTGAGGGTAGAACCAGTACTGCAGTAAACCAGGCTGCAGTAGACCAGGCTGCAGTAGGCCATGGCTGCAGTAGACCAGACTGCAGTAAACCAGGCTGCAGTAGACCAGACTGCAGTAGACCAGGCTGCAGTAGACCAGGCAGCAGTAGACCAGACTGCAGTAGGCCATGGCTGCAGTAGACCAGACTGCAGTAAACCAGGCTGCAGTAGACCAGGCAGCAGTAGACCAGACTGCAGTAGCCATGGCTGCAGTAGACCAGGCTGCAGTAAACCAGGCAGCAGTAGACCAGGCTGCAGTAGACCAGGCTGCAGTAGACCAGGCAGCAGTAGACCAGGCAGCAGTAGACCAGACTGCAGTAGGCCTGGCTGCAGTAGACCAGACTGCAGTAGACCGGGCTGCAGTAGACCAGGCAGCAGTAGACCAGACTGCAGTAGGCCTGGCTGCAGTAGTCCAGGCAGCAGTAGACCAGGCTGCAGTAGACCAGGCTGCAGTAGACCAGGCTGCAGTAGACCAGGCTGCAGTAGTCCAGGCAGCAGTAGTCCAGACTGCAGTAGGCCTGGCTGCAGTAGACCAGGCTGCAGTAGACCAGGCTGCAGTAGGCCTGGCTGCAGTAGACCAGGCTGCAGTAGACCAGGCAGCAGTAGACCAGGCTGCAGTAGACCAGGCTGCAGTAGACCAGGCTGCAGTAGACCAGGAAGCAGTAGTCCAGGCAGCAGTAGGCCTGGCTGCTGGAGGCCTGGCTGCAGTAGTCCAGGCAGCAGTAGACCAGGCTGCAGTAGACCAGGCTGCAGTAGACCAGGCTGCAGTAGTCCAGGCAGCAGTAGTCCAGGCAGCAGTAGACCAGACTGCAGTAGGCCTGGCTGCAGTAGACCAGGCTGCAGTAGACCAGGCTGCAGAGGCCTGGCTGCAGTAGGCCTGGGCTGCAGTAGACCAGGCTGCACTACCATGGTAGACCAGGCTGCAGACTAGAGAGGCATGGGTCCAGGGACTCGGGAGTAGAACCATAGAATGGGGCAGAGTTGTAAAGCAGAGCAGATGGCTGGTCTCCAAGCACCCAGGATTCTCCAGTCCAGTGCCAGGGCCTTGCCAAGGCAGGAACAGGTGCTGGAGAAACGGATGCTGAGCTGGGGGCTCAGAGGCCCTTGGACCAGGGGAAATCAGCCCGGAGCAGCTGGTCTGGAGGAGAAAATACTAGGCCGGGGAGCCTTGGGTTGGTTGGGCTGCTAGAAAGAGAAAGCTGTTCCAACGGGGAGAGAACAGGGACAAATGGGTCATTGAGGAGAATTCAAGGTAAATATAAAATGTAAGGTGCATGAAGCAGAGAGGACCTATAAAATACCATTTTACAGTGGAGTGAAATGCATGCTGGGGAAACCAACTACCATGGGTCAGTGGAGTGAAATGCATGCTGGGGGAGCCAACTACCATGGGTCAGTGGAGTGAAATGCATGCTGGGGGAAGCCATCTACCATGGGTCAGTGGAGTGAAATGCATGCTGGGGGAGCCAACTACCATGGGTCAGTGGAGTGAAATGCATGCTGGGGGAGCCAACTACCATGGTTCAGTGGAGTGAAATGCATGCTGGGGAAGCCAACTACCATGGGTCAGTGGAGTGAAATGCATGCTGGGGGAGCCAACTACCATGGGTCAGTGGAGTGAAATGCATGCTGGGGAGCCAACTACCATGGTTCAGTGGAGTGAAATGCATGCTGGGGAAGCCAACTACCATGGGTCAGTGGAGTGAAATGCATGCTGGGGGAAGCCAACTACCATGGGTCAGTGGAGTGAAATGCATGCTGGGGGAAGCCATCTACCATGGGTCAGTGGAGTGAAATGCATGCTGGGAAGCCATCTACCATGGGTCCTAGCTTGCTCCATTATGCTTTAATTTGCCGGTTGACAATTGATAATGATATTCATTTGTCGTACCGGTATTCAGAGCACCAGTGAAGTGCATTAGGTTCAGTCATCCATAGGGGGCCTTGGTAGGCTATTCTCCAGCCCAGGGAGGAGGGGCGTAGATGGGGTAAAAATGGAGGCCCTCTGCCTGCCTGCTGGGTGGAGGAGATTACCAGCCAGGCTGACAAAATGGAGGGGCCCTACTAGGCACTGTGGGGGAACCACTGCTATAGGCAGGTTAAGAGTTATACACACACACACACACACACACACACACACACACACACACACACACACTACACACACACACACACACACACACACACACACACACACACACACACACACACACACACACACACACACACACACACACACACACACACACACACACACACACACACACACACACACACACACACACACACACACACACACACACAGCCATAGGCATGGTAGGGTAGCTGAAAGGATCAATAGATGTCAGATGGAGACCTCAGAGACTGGTTAGAATCACAGGCTTGTTGTTTCCCTGGACAGACAGAGACTGGTTAGAATCACAGGCTTGTTGTTTCCCTGGACAGACAGAGACTGGTTAGAATCACAGGCTTGTTGTTTCCCTGGACAGACAGAGACTGGTTAGAATCACAGGCTTGTTGTTTCCCTGGACAGACAGAGACTGGTTAGAATCACAGGCTTGTTGTTTCCCTGGACAGACAGAGACTGGTTAGAATCACAGGCTTGTTGTTTCCCTGGACAGACAGAGACTGGTTAGAATCACAGGCTTGTTGTTTCCTGGACAGACAGAGACTGGTTAGAATCACAGGCTTGTTGTTTCCCTGGACAGACAGAGACTGGTTAGAATCACAGGCTTGTTGTTTCCCTGGACAGACAGAGACTGGTTAGAATCACAGGCTTGTTGTTTCCTGACAGACAGAGACTGGTTAGAATCACAGGCTTGTTGTTTCCCTGGACAGACAGAGACTGGTTAGAATCACAGGCTTGTTGTTTCCCTGGACAGACAGAGACTGGTTAGAATCACAGGCTTGTTGTTTCCTGGACAGACAGAGACTGGTTAGAATCACAGGCTTGTTGTTTCCTGGACAGACAGAGACTGGTTAGAATCACAGGCTTGTTGTTTCCCTGGACAGACAGAGACCGGTTAGAATCACAGGCTTGTTGTTTCCCTGGACAGACAGAGACTGGTTAGAATCACAGGCTTGTTGTTTCCCTGGACAGACAGAGACCGGTTAGAATCACAGGCTTGTTGTTTCCCTGGACAGACAGAGACTGGTTAGAATCACAGGCTTGTTGTTTCCCTGGACAGACAGAGACTGGTTAGAATCACAGGCTTGTTGTTTCCCTGGACAGACAGAGACTGGTTAGAATCACAGGCTTGTTGTTTCTCTGGACAGACAGAGACTGGTTAGAATCACAGGCTTGTTGTTTCCCTGGACAGACAGAGACTGGTTAGAATCACAGGCTTGTTGTTTCCCTGGACAGACAGAGACCGGTTAGAATCACAGGCTTGTTGTTTCCCTGGACAGACAGAGACTGGTTAGAATCACAGGCTTGTTGTTTCCCTGGACAGACAGAGACTGGTTAGAATCACAGGCTTGTTGTTTCCTGGACAGACAGAGACTGGTTAGAATCACAGGCTTGTTGTTTCCCTGGACAGACAGAGACTGGTTAGAATCACAGGCTTGTTGTTTCCCTGGACAGACAGAGACTGGTTAGAATCACAGGCTTGTTGTTTCCCTGGACAGACAGAGACTGTTTTGATCACTACGAGAGGATGTCAGACCCCTGTAATTATTGCCGATGATTCTCTGATTCCAACACGGTGTCACCAATCCAGCCGAAGGTGATTCCTCTCCCTGTTCGTGCGGCGCTCGGCGGTCGTCGTCGCCGGCCTACCAGCTGCCACCGATCCCCTTTTCTGTTTCATTTAGTTTTGCCTGATTAGTTTCTCCTGTTTGTTGTTTGGGTTTTGTTTTGGGGCTATTTAAACCCGGTAGGCCCGCCTGCTTTTGTGCGGGCTTGTTCTTCTGTTCATGGTGGGTGGATTTATGTGGATTTCTTTTTCCGGAAGGTTCCGTCCTGTTTGTTGGACTTGGTTATTTATGCGCCCTTGTGTTTGTCGTGACCGATGTTCCTGGAATAAAGACCCACGTTTGAACTCTGCTCTCTGCGCCCAACTCCTCCACCCACAACTCCTAGAAACCGTGACACACGGCCTCAGTACATCAGGACAAGGACAATACATGTTCAACCACATGTCTGTTATGTCACAGCTTTCTTCAGGAAGAATTGAAATGGGAGATATTTACAGCTAAATCTGGTACAATATTTAAGATATACAGCTTTTTTTTTTTTTTTCTTCTTTTTTTTAAACATATAATTCCATGTAAAATATTATAATGAATAGTAGTGAACTAAAGCATCTCTATGCTTTGTTACACCTCGCTGTTTGGCTCATAGAAAACATCCTCATACACATCTTCATCCCTTTAGTTGTGTTGTTAATTATATCCACAGGTCTTAATTATAATTCCTGCAGCAGCCATCTCTAATAGCTGGTCGGCTCTCATCGTGACATAGCTACATCCAAAATGGCCGCCCTATTCACTATACAGTGCACTACTTTGGACCAGGCGCATTGGGCTCTGGTTAACATCAGGTGCACTATGTAGCGAATAGCAGGGTTCGGTTTGGGACGCGTGTCATATTTAAATGTCAATCAGGCGCTATGCAGATCACTGAAGCAGTAATTACACCCAATTAGTTAGCAGCGTTATACAGTAATTAGTAGAGTGACAAATTAATTTCATGACTCAACACAAATCACCATTATCAAAAGAAATGAGAACTACAATGCTAACTGTGGAAATAATGTGAATTTCTCTCCTAGTAAAATAAATGCTAACTGTGGAATGAGGGTAAACACTAATGACAGGGAAGGGTACTAACTAATGACAGGGAAGGGTACTAACTCGTGACAGGGAAGGGTACTGACTCGTGACAGGGAAGGGTACTAACTAGTGACAGGGAAGGGTACTAACTCGTGACAGGGAAGGGTACTAACTCGTGACAGGGAAGGGTACTAACTAGTGACAGGGAAGGGTACTAACTAGTGAGAGGGAAGGGTACTGACTAGTGACAGGGGAAGGGTACTGACTCGTGACAGGGAAGGGTACTAACTAGTGAGAGGGAAGGGTACTAACTAATGTGAGAGGGAAGGGTACTGACTAGTGAGAGGGAAGGGTACTAACTAGTGACAGGGAAGGGTACTAACTAGTGACAGGGAAGGGTACTAACTAGTGACAGGGAAGGGTACTAACTAGTGAGAGGGAAGGGTACTAACTAGTGACAGGGAAGGGTACTGACTAGTGACAGGGAAGGGTACTAACTAGTGACAGGGAAGGGTACTGACTAGTGACAGGGAAGGGTACTAACTAGTGAGAGGGAAGGGTACTGACTAGTGACTAGTGACAGGGAAGGGTACTGACTAGTGACAGGGAAGGGTACTAACTAATGACTAGTGGGAAGGGTACTAACTAGTGAGAGGGAAGGGTACTGACTAGTGAGAGGGAAGGGTACTGACTAGTTACAGGGAAGGGTACTGACTAGTGACAGGGAAGGGTACTAACTAGTGACAGGGAAGGGTACTAACTAGTGAGAGGGAAGGGTACTAACTAGTGACAGGGAAGGGTACTAACTAGTGACAGGGAAGGGTACTAACTAGTGACAGGGAAGGGTACTAACTAGTGACAGGGAAGGGTACTGACTAGTGACAGGGAAGGGTACTAACTAGTGACAGGGAAGGGTACTAACTAGTGACAGGGAAGGGTACTAACTAGTGACAGGGAAGGGTACTAACTAGTGACAGGGAAGGCTGCTAACTAGTGACAGGGAAGGGTACTAACTAGTCACAGGGAAGGGTACTAACTAGTGAGAGGGAAGGGTACTAACTAGTGACAGGGAAGGCTGCTAACTAGTGACAGGGAAGGGTACTGACTAGTGACAGGGAAGAGTACTAACTAGTGACAGGGAAGGGTACTAACTAGTGACAGGGAAGGCTAGTGGCTAACTAGTGACAGGGAAGGGTACTAACTAGTGAGAGGGAAGGGGTACTAACTAGTGACAGGGAAGGGGTACTAACTAGTGACAGGGAAGGGGTACTAACTAGTGACAGGGAAGGGTACTAACTAGTGAGAGGGAAGAGTACTAACTAGTGACAGGGAAGGGTACTGACTAGTGACAGGGAAGGGTACTAACTAGTGAGAGGGAAGAGTACTAACTAGTGACAGGGAAGGGTACTAACTAGTGGCAGGAAAGTGTACTGACTAGCGTCAGAGAAGGGGACTAACTAGTGACAGGGAAGGGTACTAACTAGTGACAGGGAAGGGGTACTAACTAATGACAGGGAAGGGTACTAACTAGTGACAGGGAAGGGTACTGACTAGTGACAGGGAAGGGTACTAACTAGTGACAGGGAAGGGTACTAACTAGTGACAGGGAAGGGTACTAACTAGTGACAGGGAAGGGTACTAACTAGTGACAGGGAAGTGTACTAACTAGTGACAGGGAAGGGGTACTAACTAGTGACAGGGAAGGGTACTGACTAGTGACAGGGAAGGGTACAAACTAGTGACAGGGAAGGGTACTAACTAGTGACAGGGAAGGGTACTAACTAGTGACAGGGAAGGGTACTAACTAGTGACAGGGAAGGGGTACTAACTAGTGAGAGGGAAGGGTACTAACTAGTGACAGGGAAGGGTACTAACTAGTGGCAGGAAAGTGTACTGACTAGCGTCAGAGAAGGGGACTAACTAGTGACAGGGAAGGGGTACTAACTAATGACAGGGAAGGGTACTGACTAGTGACAGGGAAGGGTACTGACTAGTGACAGGGAAGGGTACTAACTAGTGAGAGGGAAGGGTACTAACTAGTGACAGGGAAGGGTACTGACTAGTGACAGGGAAGGGTACTAACTAGTGAGAGGGAAGGGTACTAACTAGTGACAGGGAAGGGTACTAACCAGTGAGTGAGGGAAGGGTACTAACTAGTGAGAGGGAAGGGTACTAACTAGTGACAGGGAAGGGGGTACTAACTAGTGACAGGGAAGGGTACTAACTAGTGAGAGGGAAGGGTACTAACTAGTGACAGGGAAGGGTACTAACTAGTGACAGGGAAGGGTACTAACTAGTGAGAGGGAAGGGTACTAACTAGTGACAGGGAAGGGTACTAACTAGTGAGAGGGAACAGGGGTACTAACTAGTGAGAGGGAAGGGTACTAACTAGTGACAGGGAAGGGTACTAACTAGTGAGAGGGAAGGGTACTAACTAGTGAGAGGGAAGGGTACTAACTAGTGACAGGGAAGGGTACTAACTAGTGACAGGGAAGGGTACTAACTAGTGACAGGGAAGGGTACTAACTAGTGACAGGGAAGGGTACTAACTAGTGACAGGGAAGGGTACTAACTAGTGACAGGGAAGGGTACTAACTAGTGAGAGGGAAGGGTACTAACTAGTGACAGGGAAGGGTACTAACCAGTGAGAGGGAAGGGTACTAACTAGTGACAGGGTAGGGTACTAACTAGTGACAGGGAAGGGTACTGACTCGTGACAGGGAAGGGTACTAACTAATGACAGGGAAGGGTACTAACTAGTGACAGGGAAGGGTACTAACTAGTGAGAGGGAAGGGTACTAACTAGTGACAGGGAAGGGTACTAACCAGTGACAGGGAAGGGTACTGACTAGTGACAGGGAAGGGTACTAACTAGTGAGAGTGACAGGGAAGGGTACTAACTAGTGACAGGGAAGGCTACTAACTAGTGAGAGGGAAGGGTACTAACTAGTGACAGGGAAGGGTACTAACTAGTGACAGGGAAGGGTACTGACTAGTGACAGGGAAGGGTACTAACTAGTGAGAGGGAAGGGTACTAACTAGTGACAGGGAAGGGTACTAACTAGTGACAGGGAAGGGTACTAACTAATGATAGGGAAGGGTACTAACTAGTGACAGGGAAGGGTGACTAACTAGTGAGAGGGAAGGGTACTAACTAGTGACAGGGAAGGGTACTGACTAGTGACAGGGAAGGGGGTACTAATTAGTGACAGGGAAGAGTACTAACTAGTGACAGGGAAGGGTACTGACTAGTGACAGGGAAGGGTACCGACTAGTGACAGGGAAGGGTACTGACTAGTGACAGGGAAGGGTACTGACTAGTGACAGGGAAGGGTACTAACTAATGACAGGGAAGGGTACTAACTAGTGACAGGGAAGGGTACTAACTAGTGAGAGGGAAGGGTACTAACTAGTGACAGGGAAGGGTACTGACTAGTGACAGGGAAGGGTACTAACTAGTGACAGGGAAGGGTACTAACTAGTGAAAGGGAAGGGTGCTAACTAGTGAGAGGGAAGGGTACTAACTAGTGACAGGGAAGGGTACTAACTAGTGACAGGGAAGGGTACTAACTAGTGAGAGGGAAGGGTACTAACTAGTGACAGGGAAGGGTACTAACTAGTGAGAGGGAAGGGTACTAACTAGTGAGAGGGAAGGGTACTAACTAGTGACAGGGAAGGGTACTAACTAGTGACAGGGAAGGGTACTAACTAGTGAGAGGGAAGAGTACTAACGAGTGAGAGGGAAGGGTACTAACTAGTGACAGGGAAGGCTGCTAACTAGTCACAGGGAAGGGTACTAACTAGTGAGAGGGAAGGGGTACTAACTAGTGACAGGGAAGGGGTACTAACTAGTGACAGGGAAGGGTACTGACTAGTGACAGGGAAGGGTACTAACTAGTGAGAGGGAAGAGTACTAACTAGTGAGAGGGAAGGCTACTAACTAGTGACAGGGAAGGGTACTGACTAGTGACAGGGAAGGGTACTGACTCGTGACAGGGAAGGGTACTAACTAGTGAGAGGGAAGGGTACTAACTAGTGACAGGGAAGGGTACTAACTAGTGACAGGGAAGGGTACTAACTAGTGACAGGGAAGGGTACTAACTAGTGAGAGGGAAGGGTACTAACTAGTGACAGGGAAGGGTACTAACTAGTGACAGGGAAGGGTACTAACTAGTGAGAGGGAAGAGTACTAACGAGTGAGAGGGAAGGGTACTAACTAGTGACAGGGAAGGGTACTAACTAGTGAGAGGGAAGGGTACTAACTAGTGACAGGAAGGGTACTAACTAGTGAGAGGGAAGGGTACTAACTAGTGAGAGGGAAGGGTACTAACTAGTGACAGGGAAGGGTACTAACTAGTGAGAGGGAAGGGTACTAACTAGTGTCAGAGGGAAGGGTACTAACTAGTGACAGGAAGGGTACTAACTAGTGAGAGGGAAGGGTACTAACTAGTGACAGGGAAGGGTACTAACCAGTGAGAGGGAAGGGTACTAACTAGTGACAGGGTAGGGTACTAACTAGTGACAGGGAAGGGTACTAACTAGTGACAGGGAAGGGTACTAACTAGTGACAGGGAAGGGTACTAACTAGTGACAGGGAAGGGTACTAACTAGTGACAGGGAAGGGTACTAACTAGTGAGAGGGAAGGGTACTAACTAGTGACAGGGAAGGCTGCTAACTAGTCACAGGGAAGGGTACTAACTAGTGAGAGGGAAGGGTACTAACTAGTGACAGGGAAGGGGTACTAACTAGTGACAGGGAAGGGTACTAACTAGTGACAGGGAAGGGTACTAACTAGTGAGAGGGAAGGGTACTAACAAGTGACAGGAAGGGTACTAACTAGTGACAGGGAAGGGTACTAACTAGTGACAGGGAAGGGGACTAACTAGTGACAGGAAGGGTACTAACTAGTAGGAGTCAGGGAAAGGGTACTAACTAGTGACAGGGAAGGGTACTAACTAAAATCTAACTAGTGTAGGGAAGCCTGATATCACTGTGTACCAAGCCTGAGGGTATCACTGTGTAGGGAAGCCTGATATCACTAGTGTACAAACCTGATATAACTGTATAGGGAAGCCTGATATCACTGTGTACCAAACCTGATATCACTGACTAGTGACCAAGGGCCTGATATCACTGTGTACTAAACAGGGAATATCACTGTGTACCAAGCCTGATAGTCAGGAAGTGTACTAACCTGATATCACTGTGTACCAAACCTGATATCACTGTGTACCAAACCTGATATCACTGTGTACCAAACCAGATATCACTAGTGTACCAAGGGTACTAACTGATGATCACTGTGTACCAAGCCTGATATCACTGTGTACAGGGAAACTAACTAGTGACAGGGATATCACTAGTGAACCAAGCCTGATATCACTAGTGACCAAGGGTACTAACTATCACTGTGTACCAAGCCTGATATCACTAGTGTACCAAACCTGATATCACTGTGTACCAAGCCTGATATCACTGTGTACCAAGCCTGATATCACTGTGTACCAAGCCTGATATCACTGTGTACCAAACCTGATATCACTGTGTACCAAGCCTGATATCACTGTGTACCAAGCCTGATATCACTGTGTACTAAACCTGATATAATTAGTGTACCAAGCCTGATATCACTGTGTACCAAACCTGATATCACTGTGTACCAAACCTGATATCACTGTGTACCAAGCCTGATATCACTGTGTACCAAACCTGATATCACTGTGTACCAAACCTGATATCACTGTGTACCAAACCTGATATCACTGTCATGTGGGTTGGAAATTAGTTAAATTAAATTAAATGAAAAATAGAAGCAGAAATCAAACCAGGGAACCTGGTCTAAAGTAGTGTACTATATAGGGAATAGGGCCCTGGTCTATAGTAGTGTACTATATAGGGAATAGGGCTCTGGTCTATAGTAGTGCACTATATAGGGAATAGGGTTCTGGTCTAAAGTAGTGCACTATATAGGGAATAGGGCCCTGGTCTATAGTAGTGTACTATATAGGGAATAGGGCTCTGGTCTAAAGTAGTGTACTATATAGAAGGAATAGGGCCCTGGTTTATAGTAGTGTACTATATAGGGAATAGGGCCCTGGTCTAAAGTAGTGTACTATATAAGGAATAGGGCCCTGGTCTATAGTAGTGTACTATATAGGGAATAGGGCTCTGGTCTAAAGTAGTGTACTATATAGGGAATAGGGCCCTGGTTTAAAGTAGTGTACTATATAGGGAATAGGGCTCTGGTCTATAGTAGTGCACTATATAGGGAATAGGGCTCTGGTCTAAAGTAGTGCACTATATAGGGAATAGGGTTCTGGTCTAAAGTAGTGCACTAGATAGGGAATAGGGCTCTGGTCTATAGTAGTGTACTATATAGGGAATAGGATCCTGGTCTATAGTAGTGCACTATATATAGGGAATAGGGCTCTGGTCTAAAGTAGTGCACTATATATAGGGAATAGGGCTCTGGTCTAAAGTAGTGCACTATATATAGGGAATAGGGCTCTGGTCTAAAGTAGTGCACTATATACAGGGAATAGGGCTCTGGTCTAAAGTAGTGCACTATATACAGGGAATATGTTGCCATTTGGGACTGATCCTTTCACTGTTATTCTGAGCTTGGAGAACACTTTACGAAGGCAATCTCCCGCTGTCTATTTATTATCTGTGACTGTGCTCTCTGTGTTTTGGCCTGAGCTGGAGAGAATGCCCATGTTTTTTCTTCTTGCACACAAAGGAAGTGAATTAAATTCTTATCAGGGAAAACAACAAACCCTCGTTGCATAGAGGCAATGTTTTTGTGGATAACATTTTTAGACTCATCAAGTACAAAGCACAATCTCAGGAACACACAGCGCTCATCGGGAACAGGCTGATATGACAAACCCCGTTCCCTATCTGGTGCACTACTTTAGACCAGGACCCGATCTAGTGCACTACTTTAGATAGGGCCCTATGGAACCCCGTTCCTATGTAGTGCACTACGTTAGACAGGGCCCTATGGAACCCCGTTCCCTATCTAGTGCACTACTTTAGATCAGGGCCCTATGGAACCCCGTTCCCTATCTAGTGCACTACTTCAGACCAGGGCCTATGGAACCCCGTTCCCTATCAGTGCACTACTTCAGACCAGGGCCCTATGGAACACCGTTCCCTATCTAGTGCACTACTTTAGACAGGGCCCTATGGAACCCCGTTCCCTATCTAGTGCATTACTTTAGACAGGGCCCTATGGAACCCCGTTCCCCTATCTAGTGCACTACTTTAGACAGGGCCCTATGGAACCCCCGTTCCCTATCTAGTCCACTACTTTAGACCAGGGCCCTATGGAACCCCGTTCCCTATCTAGTGCACTACTTTAGACAGGGCCCTATGGAACCCCGTTCCCTATCTAGTGCACTACTTTAGACAGGGCCCTATGGAACCCCGTTCCCTATCTAGTGCACTACTTTAGACAGGGCCCTATGGAACCCCGTTCCTATGTAGTGCACTACTTTAGACAGGGCCCTATAGAACCCCGTTCCCTATGTAGGCCACTACTTTAGACAGGGCCCTATGGAACCCCGTTCCTATCTAGTGCACTACTTTAGACCAGGGCCCTATGGAACCCCGTTCCCTATGTAGTGCACTACTTTAGACAGGGCCCTATGGAACCCCGTTCCCTATCTAGTGCATTACTTCAGACAGGGACCAATGGAACCCCGTTCCCTATGTAGTGCACTACTTTAGACAGGGCCCTATAGAACCCCGTTCCCTATGTAGGCCACTACTTTAGACAGGGCCCTATGGAACCCGTTCCCTATCTAGTGCACTACTTTAGACCAGGGCCCTATGGAACCCCGTTCCCTATGTAGTGCACTACTTTAGACAGGGCCCTATAGAACCCCGTCCCTATGTAGGCCACTACTTTAGACAGGGCCCTATGGAACCCCGTTCCCTATCTAGTGCACTACTTCAGACAGGGCCCTATGGAACCCCGTTCCTATCTAGTGCACTACTTCAGACAGGGCCCCATGGAACCCTGTTCCCTATCTAGTGCTCTACTTTAGACAGGGCCCTATGGAACCCCGTTCCCTATCTAGTGCACTACTTTAGACAGGGCCCTATGGAACCCCGTTCCCTATCTAGTGCAGTACTTCAGACAGGGACCAATGGAACCCCGTTCCCTATCTAGTGCACTACTTCAGACAGGGCCCCATGGAACCCCGTTCCTATCTAGTGCACTACTTTAGACCAGGGCCCTATGGAACCCCGTTCCCTATCTAGTGCACTACTTCAGACAGGGCCCCATGGAACCCCGTTCCTATCTAGTGCACTACTTTAGACCAGGGCCCTATGGAACCCCGTTCCCTATCTAGTGCACTACTTCAGACAGGGCCCTATGGAACCCCGTTCCCTATCTAGTGCACTACTTTAGACCAGGGCCCTATGGAACCCCGTTCCCTATCTAGTGCACTACTTCAGACAGGGCCCCATGGAACCCGTTCCCTATCTAGTGCACTACTTTAGACAGGGCCCTATGGAACCCCGTTCCCTATGTAGTGCACTACGTTAGACAGGGCCCTATGGAACCCCGTTCCCTATCTAGTGCACTACTTTAGATCAGGGCCCTATGGAACCCCGTTCCCTATCTAGTGCACTACTTCAGACCAGGGCCCTATGGAACCCCGTTCCCTATCTAGTGCACTACTTCAGACCAGGGCCCTATGGAACACCGTTCCCTATCTAGTGCACTACTTTAGACAGGGCCCTATGGAACCCCGTTCCCTATCTAGTGCATTACTTTAGACAGGGCCCTATGGAACCCCGTTCCCTATCTAGTGCACTACTTTAGACAGGGCCCTATGGAACCCGTTCCTATCTAGTCCACTACTTTAGACCAGGGCCCTATGGAACCCCGTTCCCTATCTAGTGCACTACTTTAGACAGGGCCCTATGGAACCCCGTTCCTATCTAGTGCACTACTTTAGACAGGGCCCTATGGAACCCCGTTCCCTATCTAGTGCACTACTTTAGACAGGGCCCTATGGAACCCCGTTCCCTATGTAGTACTACTTTAGACAGGGCCCTATGGAACCCGTTCCCTATCTAGTGCACTACTTTAGACCAGGGCCCTATGGAACCCCGTTCCCTATGTAGCACTACTTTAGACAGGGCCCTATGGAACCCCGTTCCTATCTAGTGCATTACTTCAGACAGGGACCAATGGAACCCGTTCCCTATCTAGTGCACTACTTCAGACAGGGCCCCATGGAACCCCGTTCCCTATCTAGTGCACTACTTCAGACAGGGCCCTATGGAACCCCGTTCCCTATCTAGTGCACTACTTCAGACAGGGCCCTATGGAACCCCGTTCCCTATGTAGTGCACTACTTTAGACAGGGCCCTATAGAACCCCGTTCCCTATGTAGGCCACTACTTTAGACAGGGCCCTATGGAACCCCGTTCCCTATCTAGTGCACTACTTTAGACCAGGGCCCTATGGAACCCCGTTCCCTATGTAGTGCACTACTTTAGACAGGGCCCTATAGAACCCCGTTCCCTATGTAGGCCACTACTTTAGACAGGGCCCTATGGAACCCCGTTCCCTATCTAGTGCACTACTTCAGACAGGGCCCTATGGAACCCCGTTCCTATCTAGTGCACTACTTTAGACCAGGGCCCTATGGAACCCCGTTCCCTATCTAGTGCACTACTTCAGACAGGGCCCCATGGAACCCTGTTCCCTATCTAGTGCACTACTTTAGACAGGGCCCTATGGAACCCCGTTCCCTATCTAGTGCATTACTTCAGACAGGGACCAATGGAACCCCGTTCCTATCTAGTGCACTACTTCAGACAGGGCCCCATGGAACCCCATTCCCTATCTAGTGCACTACTTTAGACCAGGGCCCTATGGAACCCCGTTCCCTATCTAGTGCACTACTTCAGACAGGGCCCCATGGAACCCCGTTCCCTATCTAGTGCACTACTTTAGACAGGGCCCTATGGAACCCCGTTCCCTATCTAGTGCACTACTTCAGACAGGGCCCTATGGAACCCCGTTCCCTATCTAGTGCACTACTTCAGACAGGGCCCTATGGAACCCCGTTCCCTATCTAGTGCACTACTTTAGATAGGGCCCTATGGAACCCGTTCCCTATCTAGTGCATTACTTCAGACAGGGACCAATGGAACCCCGTTCCCTATCTAGTGCACTACTTCAGACAGGGCCCCATGGAACCCCGTTCCCTATCTAGTGCACTACTTTAGACCAGGGCCCTATGGAACCCCGTTCCCTATCTAGTGCACTACTTCAGACAGGGCCCTATGGAACCCCGTTCCCTATCTAGTGCACTACTTTAGACCAGGGCCCTATGGAACCCGTTCCCTATCTAGTGCACTACTTCAGACAGGGCCCCATTGAACCCCGTTCCCTATCTAGTGCACTACTTTAGACAGGGCCCTATGGAACCCCGTTCCTATCTAGTGCACTACTTTAGACAGGGCCCTATGGAACCCCGTTCCCTATCTAGTGCACTACTTTAGATAGGGCCCTATGGAACCCCGTTCCCTATGTAGTGCACTACTTTAGACAGGGCCCTATGGAACCCGTTCCTAACTAGTGCACTACTTTAGACAGGACCCAATGGAACCCCGTTCCTATGTAGTGCACTACTTTAGACCAGAGCCCTATTCCCTATATAATGCATTACTTTAGACCAGAACCTTATTCTCTATATAGTGCACTACTATTGACCAGAGCCCTATTTCCTATATTGTGCACAACTATAGACCAGAGCCCTATTCCCTATGTAGTGCACTACTATAGACCAGAGCCCTATTCCCTATATAGTGCACTACTTTAGACCAGGGCCCTATTCCCTATCTAGTGCACTACTATAGACCAGGATCCTATTCCCTATATAGTACACTACTATAGACCAGAGCCCTATTCCCTATCTAGTGCACTACTTTAGACCAGAACCCTATTCCCTATATATAGTGCACTACTTCAGACCAGAGCCCTATTCCCTATATATAGTGCACTACTTTAGACCAGAGCCCTATTCCCTATATATAGTGCACTACTTTTGACCCCGAGCCTTTTGGGTCCTATTTATAGCCCCAGGGCTCCTGGTCTAAAGTAGTGCACTATATAGGGCTCCTGGTCTAAAGTAGTGCACTATATATAGGAATAGGGTTTCATTTGGGACTAAGCACCAAGATCTCCACATGTGATTTCTCTCACCAGGACTGAACAATACAAGCTTTTACAATGAGAGTGCTGAGATTCAACGAATCACAATTGTTTATTTTAGAGACGAATGTAATTTTGTGGACAAAGCCAAACCATTTCCATAGTGATACAATTACACTCTGGATGCTAGCCAAATGGCACAGATTCCCACAGTGCACTTCTTCTGACCAATACCTGTAGGGCTCTACAGTAATTCAAACAAGCACAGCACTTACACAAATGACTGATGATTGGCTGAGAGAAATTGATGATATTTTTTTTTTGTGGGGGCTGTTCTGTTAGACTTCCGTGTGGAATTTTGACATTTATCGATCATAGTTTGCTGCTGGAAAAACGTATGTGTTATGGCTTTACACCCCCTGCTATAATGTGGATGAAGAGTTTCCTGTCTAACAGAACACAGAGGGTGTTCTAGAATGGAAGCCTCTCCAACATCATCCAGGTAACAGAACACAGAGGGTGTTCTAGAATGGAAGCCTCTCCAACATCATCCAGGTAACAGAACACAGAGGGTGTTCTAGAATGGAAGCCTCTCCAACATCATCCAGGTAACAGAACACAGAGGGTGTTCTAGAATGGAAGCCTCTCCAACATAATCCAGGTAACAAAACACAGAGGGTGTTCTAGAATGGAAGCCTCTCCAACATAATCCAGGTAACAGAACACAGCGGGTGTTCTAGAATGGAAGCCTCTCCAACATAATCCAGGTAACAGAACACAGAGGGTGTTCTAGAATGGAAGCCTCTCCAACATAATCCAGGTAACAAAACACAGAGGGTGTTCTAGAATGGAAGCCTCTCCAACATAATCCAGGTAACAGAACACAGAGGGTGTTCTAGAATGGAAGCCTCTCAACATATCCAGGTAACAGAACACAGAGGGTGTTCTAGAATGGAAGCCTCTCCAACATAATCCAGGTAACAGAACACAGAGGTGTTCTAGAATGGAAGCCTCTCCAACATAATCCAGGTAACAGAACACAGAGGGTGTTCTAGAATGGAAGCCTCTCCAACATCATCCAGGTAACAGAACACAGAGGGTGTTCTAGAATGGAAGCCACTCCAACATCATCCAGGTAACAGAACACAGAGGGTGTTCTAGAATGGAAGCCTCTCCAACATAATCCAGGTAACAGAACACAGAGGGTGTTCTAGAATGGAAGCCTCTCCAACATAATCCAGGTAACAGAACACAGAGGGTGTTCTAGAATGGAAGCCTCTCCAACATAATCCAGGTAGAATCAGGCATTGGAAAAAGGGAAGCTGTTTAGGCTCATTAATTTGTTCAATCTTGACTAATGAATTGCCACTGGCTTTGAGTAAAGCCAGAGTGTCTATGTATGCAGATGACTCAACACTGTACACGTCAGCTACTATAGAGACTGAAATGACTGCCACACTCAACAAAGAGCTGCAGTTAGTTTCAGAGTGGGTGGCAAGGAATAAATTAGCCCTAAATATTTATAAAACTAAAAGCATTTTATTTGGGACAAATCATTCACTAAAGCACAAACCTCAACTAAATATTGTAATAAATCATGTGGAAATTGAGCAAGTTGAGGAGACTAAACTGCTTGGAGTAACTCTGTATTGTAAACTTTGATGGTCAAAACATATAGCTAAGATGGGGAGAGAAGTCTGTCCATCATAAATCACTGCTCACAAGGCAAGGCAGGTTCTACAGGCCTAGTTTCTACCTTCTTAACAACACTATCAACAAGGCAGGTCTTACAGGCCCTAGTTTCTACCTTCTTAACAACACTATCAATAAGGCAGGTCCTACAGGCCCTAGTTTCTACCTTCTTAACAACACTATCAACAAGGCAGATCCTACAGGCCCTAGTTTCTACTTTTAACAACACTATCAACAAGGCAGGTCCTACAGGCCCTAGTTTCTACCTTCTAACAACACTATCAACAAGGCAGGTCCTACAGGCCCTAGTTTCTACCTTCTTAACAACACTATCAACAAGGCAGGTCCTACAGGCCCTAGTTTCTACCTTCTTAACAACACTATCAACAAGTCAGGTCCTACAGGCCCTAGGTTTGTCACACCTGGACTACTGTTCAGTCATGTGGTCAGGTGCCACAAAGGACTTCAGAAAATTACATTTGGCTCAGAACAGGCAGCACGGCCCATTGAATGTACACAGAGAGCTAATATTAATAATATGCATGTCACTCTCTCCTGGCTCAAAGTGGAGGAGAGATTGACGACTTCATCACTACTTGTATTTATGAGAGGTATTGACATGTTGAATTCACGAGCTGTCAGTCTAAACTACTGGCACACAGCTGTCTGTTTGAACTACTGGCACACAGCTGTCTGTTTGAACTACTGGCACACAGCTCAGACACCCATGCATATCCCACAAGACATGCCACCAGAGGTCTCTTCGCAGTCCCCAAGTCCAGAACAGACTATGGGAGGTGCACAGTACTACATAGAGCCATGACTACATGGAACTCTATTCCACAGTACCACATAGAGCCATGACCACATGGAACTCTATTCCACAGTACTACATAGAGCCATGACTACATGGAACTCTATTCCACAGTACTACATAGAGCCATGACTACATGGAACTCTATTCCACAGTACTACATAGAGCCATGACTACATGGAACTCTATTCCACAGTACTACATAGAGCCATGACTACATGGAACTCTATTCCACAGTACCCCATAGAGCCATGACTACATGGAACTCTATTCCACAGTACTACATATAGGTGAGCCATGACTACATGGAACTCTATTCCACAGTACTACATAGAGCCATGACTACATGGAACTCTATTCCACAGTACTACATAGAGCCATGACTACATGGAACTCTATTCCACAGTACTACATAGAGCCATGACTACATGGAACTCTATTCCACAGTACTACATAGAGCCATGACTACATGGAACTCTATTCCACAGTACTACATAGAGCCATGACTACATGGAACTCTATTCCACAGTACCACATAGAACCACGACTACATGGAACTCTATTCCACAGTACTACATAGAGCCACGACTACATGGAACTCCTATTCCACAGTACTACATAGAGCCATGACCATGGAACTCTATTCCACAGTACTACAGAGCCATGACTACATGGAACTCTATTCCACAGTACTACATAGAGCCATGACTACATGGAACTCTATTCCACAGTACTACATAGAGCCATGACTACATGGAACTCTATTCCACAGTACTACATAGAGCCATGACTACATGGAACTCTATTCCACAGTACTACATAGAGCCATGACTACATGGAACTCTATTCCACAGTACCCCATAGAGCCATGACTACATGGAACTCTATTCCACAGTACTATAGAGCCATGACTACATGGAACTCTATTCCACATACCGCATAGAGCCATGACTACATGGAACTCTATTCCACAGTACTGCATAGAGCCATGACTACATGGAACTCTATTCCACAGTAGTACATAGAGCCATGACTACATGGAACTCTATTCCACAGTACTACATAGAGCCATGACTACATGGAACTCTATTCCACAGTACTACATAGAGCCATGACTACATGGAACTCTATTCCACAGTACCCACATAGAGCCATGACTACATGGAACTCTATTCCACAGTACTACATAGAGCCATGACTACATGGAACTCTATTCCACAGTACTACATAGAGCCATGACTACATGGAACTCCATTCCACAGTACTACATAGAGCCATGACTACATGGAACTCTATTCCACAGTACTACATAGAGCCATGACTACATGGAACTCTATTCCACAGTACCCCATAGAGCCATGACTACATGGAACTCTATTCCACAGTACCACATAGAGCCATGACTACATGGAACTCTATTCCACATACGCATAGAGCCATGACTACATGGAACTCTATTCCACAGTACTGCATAGAGCCATGACTACATGGAACTCTATTCCACAGTACTACATAGAGCCATGACTACATGGAACTCTATTCCACAGTACTACATAGAGCCATGACTACATGGAACTCTATTCCACAGTACTACATAGAGCCATGACTACATGGAACTCTATTCCACAGTACCACATAGAGCCATGACTACATGGAACTCTATTCCACAGTACTACATAGAGCCATGACTACATGGAACTCTATTCCACAGTACTACATAGAGCCATGACTACATGGAACTCTATTCCACAGTACTACATAGAGCCATGACTACATGGAACTCTATTCCACAGTACTACATAGATTCATGACTACATGGAACTATATTCCACAGTACTGTAAGAGCCATGACTACATGGAACTCTATTCCACAGTACTACATAGAGCCATGACTACATGGAACTCTATTCCACAGTACTACATAGAGCCATGACTACATGGAACACACACACACACACACACACACACACACACACACACACACACACACACACACACACACACACACACACACACACACACACACACACACACACACACACACAGGGGGGCCTGTAGGGGCCTGAGGGGGGACTGTAGGGGCCTGAGGACACACAGTGTGTTGTGCAGATATGTGGCAGTGGTGGAGTAGGGCCTGAGGGCACACAGTGTGTTGTAGATATGGTAGTGGTGGAGTAGGGCCTGAGGGCACACAGTGTGTTGTAGATATGTGGTAGTGGTGGAGTAGGGGCCTGAGGGCACACAGTGTTGTAGATATGTGGTAGTGGTGGAGGAGGGGCCTGAGGGCACACAGTTTGTGAATGTATTCTAACCAGTATCTACTTCCAAGGACTGCAGCATTACGAGAGACAACTGTTCACTTCCTGTCCGTCTTTGTCAATGCCTTCTCTCGTCAGCAGATCTCTAAACAAACAGAGACAGGAGAAACAGCACCTAGCTCGTCTGTTTATCTCTGATACAGTTAAATGCCTTCTCTCATCAAGCAGATCTCTAAACAAACAGACAGGAGAAACAGCACCTAGCTAGTCTGTTTATCTCTGATACAGTTAAATGCCTTCTCTCATCAAGCAGATCTCTAAACAAACAGACAGGGAGAAACAGCACCTAGCTAGTCTGTTTATCTCTGATACAGTTAAATGCCTTCTCTCATCTAGCAGATCTCTAAACAAACAGGATACAGGAGAACAGCACCTAGTTAGTCTGTTTATCTCTGATACAGTTAAATGCCTTCTCTCATCAAGCAGATCTCTAAACAAAGAGACAGGAGAAACAGCACCTGGCAAGTCTGTTTATCTTGGATACAATTAAAGCTGAAGTGGACATATGCATCCCAAATGGCACTCTATTCCCTATATAGTACCTACTTTAGACAAGAGCCCTATTGGAATATAGGGAATAGGGTGCCATTTAGGGTGCCATTAGGTGTCATAGGGAATAGGGTGCCATTTAGGGTGCCGTTTAGGTGTAATAGGGAATAGGGGTGCCATTTAGGGTGCCATTTAGGGTAATAGGGAATAGGGTGCCATTTAGGGTGCCATTTAGGGTGTAATAGGGAATAGGTGCCATTTAGGTGTAATAGGGAATAGGGTGCCATTTAGGGTGTAATAGGAATAGGGTGCCATTTTAGGGCCATTTAGGTGTCATAGGGAATAGGGTGCCATTTAGGGTGCCATTTAGCGTGCCATTTAGGGTGTCATAGGGAATAGGGTGCCATTTAGGGTGCCATTTAGGGTGTCATAGGGAATAGGGTGCCATTAGCGTGCCATTTAGGGTGTCATAGGGAATAGGGTGCCATTTAGGGTGCCATTTAGGTGTCATAGGGAATAGGTGCCATTTAGGTGTCATAGGGAATAGGGTGCCATTTAGGGTGTAATGGGGAATAGGGTGCCATTTAGGTGCCATTTAGGTGTAATAGGAATAGGTGCCATTTAGGTGCCATTTAGGGTGTAATAGGGAATAGGGTGCCATTTAGGTGCCATTTAGGGTGTAATAGGGAATAGGGTGCCATTTAGGGTGCCATTTAGGTGTAATAGGGAATAGGTGCCATTTAGGTGCCATTTAGGGTGTAATAGGGAATAGGGTGCCATTTAGGGTGCCATTTAGGTGCCATTTAGGTGCCATTTAGGGTGCCATTTAGGTGTAATAGGGAATAGGGTGCCGTTTAGGGTGCCGTTTAGGTGCCATTTAGCGTGCCATTTAGGTGCCATTTAGGGTGCCATTTAGGGTGTCCTAGGAATAGGGTGCCGTTTAGAGTGTCATACTGTGTGGTGTAGTACTGTATACTGTATACTGTGTGGTGTAGTACCTTATACTGTATACTGTAGTGCAGTACTGTACTGTATACTGTGGTGTAGTACATTTACATTTTACATTTAAGTCATTACTGTATACTGTGTAGTGTAGTACTGTGTATACTGTGTAGTACTGTACTATATATTGCGTAGTACTGTACTGTATACTGTGTGGTGCAGTACTGTATACTGTGTAGTGTAGTACTGTACTGTATACTGTGTAGTACTGTACCAGCCCATACTGTGTAGTGCAGTACTGTACTGTATACTGTTTGGTGTAGTACTGTATACTGTATACTGTGTAGTACTGTACTGTATACTGTGGTGCAGTACTGTATACTGTGTGGTGTAGTACTGTATACTGTATGCTGTGGTGTAGTACTGTACTGTATACTGTGTGGTGTAGTACTGTACTGTATACTGTCTGGTGTAGTACTCTATACTGTATACTGTGTGGTGTAGTACTGTATACTGTGTACTGTGTAGTGTAGTACTGTATACTGTATACTGTGTGGTGCAGTACTGTACTGTATACTGTGTAGTGTAGTACTGTATACTGTATACTGTGTGGTGCAGTACTGTACTGTATACTGTGTGGTGTAGTACTGTATACTGTATACTGTGTGGTGCAGTACTGTACTGTATACTGTGTAGTACTGTATACTGTGTAGTACTGTACTGTATACTGTATACTGTGTAGTACGGTATACTGTGTAGTACTGTACTGTATACTGTATACTGTGTGGTGTAGTACTGTACTGTATACTGTGTGGTGCAGTACTGTACTGTATACTGTGTAGTACTGTACTGTATACTGTATACTGTGTAGTACTGTATACTGTGTGGTGCAGTACTGTATACTGTATACTGTGTAGTACTGTATACTGTGTAGTACTGTACTGTATACTGTATACTGTGTAGTGCAGTACTGTACTGTATACTGTGTAGTACTGTATACTGTATACTGTGTAGTGCAGTACTGTACAGTATACTGTGTAGTACTCTATACTGTGTAGTACTGTACTGTATACTGTGTAGTGCTGTATACTGTGTAGTACTGTATACTGTGTGGTGCAGTACTGTATACTGTATACTTGTGTGGTACTGTATACTGTGTAGTACTGTACTGTATACTGTATACTGTGTAGTGCAGTACTGTACTGTATACTGTGTGGTACTGTATACTGTATACTGTGTAGTGCAGTACTGTACAGTATACTGTGTAGTACTCTATACTGTGTAGTATTGTACTGTATACTGTGTAGTGCTATACTGTGTAGTACTGTACTGTATACTGTGTAGTACTCTATACTGTGTACTGTACTGTATACTGTGTGAGTGCTATTATACTGTGTAGTACTGTACTGTATACTATACCAATATGGTGCAGTACTGTGAAATCCCTCTCTCTGGCGTGTGGTCCCCTGCTTTGTATGTTTTCAACCTGAGATCCAGTAGGATCCCTCTCTCTAGGCGATGTGGTTTTCCCTGCTGTATGTTTTCAACCTGAGATCCAGTGAGGATCCCTCTATCTGACGTGTGGTCCCCTGCTGTATGTTTTTTCCAGCCTAGAGATCAGTAGGATCCCTCTCTCTAGCGTGTGGTCCCCTGCAGTATGTTTCAACCTGAGATCCAGGATCCCTCTATCTGTGCGTTTTGTTGCCAACCTATTTTGCTACCCTGACAATTTTACGGTTTTTACTTTTTAATTACTGTTGTTATACACACACACACATATATATATATATTTTTTTTTTCCACCCACAACTTTTTCCTCCGGACGCTTTATCTGGACACGGTCGTCAGGACCTCCAACACCCGGCTAGTAGTAACATTAACATGATGCCTTCTAATTGCAGTCGCTGTACTCGCCTTACGGCGAGGATAGCTGTGCTACAAGCCCGGCTTCAGACGCAATCGTTAGGCAGGGTAATTTCAGTGTAGGAAAGGATGAAACAGCGTCTGTGCCACCAGTAAGTACAGATAGTAGTATAAATCCCTGGCACAGTCCCCGCAGCCGGACAACTTTCTCACGGTTTCTGGAAGGAAATGCTGTAGGAACGCTCAACCGGTGTCGCTCATTCAGCCGACAGAAACTTTCAACCGGTTTTCCCCATTAAGCAGCGAGTCGGAGTCAGAGGCCGAGCCTTCTCTGGTCTATACTCCTCCCGTTAAGGGGTCTGGGAGACTCCGAAGCTTCCCACCATTAGCTCTGACAAATTGAAAACTCTAGTCATTGGCGACTCCATTACCCGCAGTATTAGACTTAAAACGAATCATCCAGCGATCATACACTGTTTACCGGGGGGCAGGGCTACTGACGTTAAGGCTAATCTGAAGATGGTGCTGGCTAAAGCTAAAACTGGCGAGTGTAGAGAGTATAGAGATATTGTTATCCACGTCGGCACCAACGATGTTAGGATGAAACAGTCAGAGATCACCAAGCGCAACATAGCTTCTGCGTGTAAATCAGCTAGAAAGATGTGTCGGCATCGAGTAATTGTCTCTGGCCCCCTCCCAGTTAGGGGAGTGATGAGCTCTACAGCAGAGTCTCACAACTCAATCGCTGGTTGAAAACTGTTTTCTGCCCCTCCGAAAAGTTAGAATTTGTAGATAATTGGCCCTCTTTTTGGGACTCACCCACAAACAGGACCAAGCCTGACCTGCTGAGGAGGACGGACTCCATCCAAGCTGGAGGGGTGCTCTCATCTTATCTACCAACATAGACAGGGCTCTAACTCCTCTAGCTCCACAATGAAATGGGGTGCAGGCCAGGCAGCAGGCTGTTAGCCAGCCTGCCAGCATAGTGGAGTCTGCCACTAGCATAGTCAGTGTAGTCAGCTCAGCTATCACCATTGAGACCGTGTCTGTGCCTCGACCTAGGTTGCGCAAACTAAACATGGCGGTGTTCGCCTTAGCAATCTCACTAGGATAAAGACCACCTCCATTCCTGTCATTATTGAAAGAGATCATGATACCTCACATCTCAAAATAGGGCTACTTAATGTTAGATCCCTTACTTCAAAGGCAATTATAGTCAATGAACTAATCACTGATCATAATCTTGATGTGATTGGCCTGACTGAAACATGGCTTAAGCCTGATGAATTTACTGTGTTAAATGAGGCCTCACCTCCTGGCTACACTAGTGACCATATCCCCTGCATCCCGCAAGGGGCGGAGGTGTTGCTAACATTTACGATAGCAAATTTCAATTTACAAAAAAAATGACGTTTTCGTCTTTTGAGCTTCTAGTCATGAAATCTATGCAGCCTACTCAATCACTTTTTATAGCTACTGTTTACAGGCCTCCTGGGTCATATACAGCGTTCCTCACTGAGTTCCCTGAATTCCTATCGGACCTTGTAGTCATAGCAGATAATATTCTAATCTTTGGTGACTTTAATATTCATGGAAAAGTCCACAGACCCACTCAAAAGGCTTCAGACCATCATCGACTCAGTGGGTTTTGTCCAACATGTCTCTGGACCCACTCACTGTCACAGTCATACGCTGGACCTAGTTTTGTCCCATGGAATAAATGTTGTGGATCTTAATGTTTTTCCTCATAATCCAGGACTATCGGACCACCATTTATTACGTTTTGCAATTGCAACAAATAATCTGCTCAGACCCCAACCAAGGAACATCAAAATTAGGTGCTATAAATTCACAGACAACACAAAGATTCCTTGATGTCCTTGAATTCCCTCTGTCTACCCAATGACACCAGAAGGACAAAATTCAGTTAACCACCTAACTGAGGAACTCAATTTAACCTTGCGCAATACCCTAGATGCAGTTGCACCCCTAAAAACTAAAAACATTTCTCATAAGAAACTAGCTCCCTGGTACACAGAAAATACCCGAGCTCTGAAGCAAGCTTCCAGAAAATTGGAGCGAAATGGCGCCACCAAACTGGAAGTCTTCCGTCTAGCTTGGAAAGACAGTACCGTGCAGTACCGAAGAGCCCTTACTGCTGCTCGATCATCCTATTTTCTAGCAATTGAGGGACAATAAGAACAATCCAAAATTCCTTTTGATACGGTCGCAAAGCTAACTAAAAAGCAGCATTCCCCAAGAGGATGACTTTCACTTTAGCAGTGATAAATTCATGAACTTCTTTGAGGAAAAAATTATGATTATTAGAAAGCAAATTACAGACTCCTCTTTAAATCTGCGTATTCCTTCAAAGCTCAGTTGTCCTGAGTCTGCACAACTCTGCGTGGACCTAGGATCAAGAGAGACGCTCAAGTGTTTTAGTACTATATCTCTTGACACAATGATGAAAATAATCATGGCCTCTAAACCTTCAAGCTGCTTACTGGACCCTATTCCAACTAAACTACTGAAAGAGCTGCTTCCTGTGTGCTTGGCCCTCCTATGTTGAACATAATAAACGGCTCTCTATCCACCGGATGTGTACCAAACTCACTAAAAGTGGCAGTAATAAAGCCTCTCTTGAAAAAGCCAAGCCTTGACCCAGAAAATATATAAAACTATCGGCCTATATCAGATCTTCATTCCTCTCAAAAATCTTAGAAAAGGCTGTTGCTCAGCAACTCACTGCCTTCTGAAGACAAACAATGTATATGAAATGCTTCAGTCTGGTTTTAGACCCCATCATAGCACTGAGACGGCACTTGTGAAGGTGGTAAATGACATTTTAATGGCATCGGACCGAGGCTCTGCATCTGTCCTCGTGCTCCTAGACCTTAGTGCTGCTTTTGATACCATCGATCACCACATTCTTTTGGAGAGATTGGAAACCCAAATTGGTCTACACGGACAAGTTCTGGCCTGGTTTAGATCTTATCTGTCGGAAAGATATCAGTTTGTCTCTGTGGATGGTTTGTCCTCTGACAAATCAACTGTAAATTTCGGTGTTCCTCAAGGTTCCGTTTTAGGACCGCTGTTGTTTTCACTATATATTTTACCTCTTGGGGATGTTATTCGAAAACATAATGTTAACTTTCACTGCTATGCGGATGATACACAGCTGTACATTTCAATGAAACATGGTGAAGCCCCAAAATTGCCCTCGCTAGAAGCATGTGTTTCAGACATAAGGAAGTGGATGGCAGCAAACTTTCTACTTTTAAACTCGGATAAAACAGAGATGCTTGTTCTAGGTCCCAAGAAACAAAGAGATCTTCTGTTGAATCTGACAATTAATCTTAATGGTTGTACAGTCATCTCAAATAAAACTGTGAAGGACCTCGGCGTTACTCTGGACCCTGATCTCTCTTTTGAAGAACATATCAAGACCATTTCAAGGACAGCTTTTTTCCATCTACGTAACATTGCAAAAATCAGAAACTTTCTGTCCAAAAATGATGCAGAAAAATTAATCCATGCTTTTGTCACTTCTAGGTTAGACTACTGCAATGCTCTACTTTCCGGCTACCCGGATAAAGCACTAAATAAACTTCAGTTAGTGCTAAATACGGCTGCTAGAATCCTGACTAGAACCAAAAATTTGATCATATTACTCCAGTGCTAGCCTCCCTACACTGGCTTCCTGTCAAAGCAAGGGCTGATTTCAAGGTTTTACTGCTAACCTACAAAGCATTGCATGGGCTTGCTCCTACCTATCTCTCTGATTTGGTCCTGCCGTACATACCTACACGTACGCTACGGTCACAAGACGCAGGCCTCCTAATTGTCCCTAGAATTTCTAAGCAAACAGCTGGAGGCAGGGCTTTCTCCTATAGAGCTCCATTTTTATGGAACGGTCTGCCTACCCATGTCAGAGACGCAAACTCGGTCTCAACCTTTAAGTCTTTACTGAAGACTCATCTCTTCAGTGGGTCATATGATTGAGTGTAGTCTGGCCCAGGAGTGGGAAGGTGAACGGAAAGGCTCTGGAGCAACGAACCACCCTTGCTGTCTCTGCCTGGCCGGTTCCCCTCTTTCCACTGGGATTCTCTGCCTCTAACCCTATTACAGGGGCTGAGTCACTGGCTTGCTGGGGCTCTCTCATGCCGTCCCTGGAGGGGGTGCGTCACCTGAGTGGGTTGATTCACTGATGTGGTCATCCTGTCTGGGTTGGCGCCCCCTTGGGTTGTGCCGTGGCGGAGATCTTTGCGGGCTATACTCAGCTTTGTCTCAGGATGGTAAGTTGGTGGTTGAAGATATCCCTCCAGTGGTGTGGGGGCTGTGCTTTGGCAAAGTGGGTGGGGTTATATCCTTCCTGTTTGGCCCTGTCCGGGGGTGTCCTCGGGTGGGGCCACAGTGTCTCCTGACCCCTCCTGTCTCAGCCTCCAGTATTTATGCTGCAGTAGTTTATGTGTCGGGGGCTGGGGTCAGTTTGTTATATCTGGAGTACTTCTCCTGTCCAATTCGGTGTCCTGTGTGAATCTAAGTGTGCGTTCTCTAATTCTCTCCTTCTCTCTCTCGGAGGACCTGAGCCCTAGGACCATGCCCCAGGACTACCTGACATGATGACTCCTTGCTGTCCCCAGTCCACCTGGCCGTGCTGCTGCTCCAGTTTCAACTGACCTGAGCCCTAGGACCATGCCCCAGGACTACTTGACATGATGACTCCTTGCTGTCCCCAGTCCACCTGGCCGTGCTGCTGCTCCAGTTTCAACTGTTCTGCCTTATTATTATTCGACCATGCTGGTCATTTATGAACATTTGAACATCTTGGCCATGTTCTGTTATAATCTCTACCCGGCACAGCCAGAAGAGGACTGGCCACCCCACATAGCCTGGTTCCTCTCTAGGTTTCTTCCTAGGTTTTGGCTTTTCTAGGGAGTTTTTCCTAGCCACCGTGCTTCTACACCTGCATTGCTTGCTGTTTGGGGTTTTAGGCTGGGTTTCTGTACAGCACTTTGAGATATCAGCTGATGTACGAAGGGCTATATAAATAAATTTGATTTGATTTGATTTGATCTGGCGTGTGGTCCCCTGCTGTATGTTTTCAACCTGAGATCCAGTAGGATCCCTCTATCTGGCGTGTGGTCCCCTGCTGTATGTTTTCAACCTGAGATCCAGTAGGATCCCTCTATCTGGCGTGTGGTTCCCTGCAGTATGTTTTTCATCCTAGTGTGTGTTATGATCCTTCACTCTGCCATACTG